>NC_133332.1:67021091-67321091 GCF_042186555.1 Aquarana catesbeiana
TTTTCCCACGTGCTTTGTGGAGACTTCAGATGTGTTTTTGCTAAATTTAGCCAGGCTTGGACGTTTTTCTTCATAGGAAAAGGCTTCTGTCTTGTCACTCTACCCCATAGCCCAGACATATGAAGAATACGGGAGATTGTTGTCACCTGTACCACACAGCCAGTACTTGGCAGATATTGCTGCAGCTCCTTTAATGTTGCTGTAGGCCTCTTGGAAGCCTCCTTGACCAGTTTTCTTCTCGTCTTTTCATCAATTTTGGAGGGACGTCCAGTTCTTGGTAATGTCACTGTTGTGCTATATTTTCCCACTTGATGAATATCTTTACTGTGTTCCATGGTATATCTAATGCCTTGCAAAATTCTTTTTGTACCCTTTTCCTGACTGATACCTTTTAACAATGAAATCCCTCTGATGCTTTGGAAGCTCTCGGCGGACCATGGCTTTTGCTGTAGGATGCGACTAAGAAAATGACAGGAAAGACCTACTAGAACAGCTGAACTTTATTTGGGGTTAATTAGAGGCGCTTTAAATGATGGCAGGTGTGTACTGACTGCTGTTTATGTGATTGTTTAATTCTGAACACTGCTACATCCCACACTTATGTATTCGCATAATTTTTACTCCCCCCCCACCCCCCAAAAAAGAAAATTTGTTTGTTTTTCAATTGAGTTGTACAGTTTATAGGTCACATTAATCCTAGGTTCACACTAACACCAGGAATGAAATCGTGCGAGTTCAGCTGAACTCACAATTTCATTCCCGCATGTCAGTCCCGACTTCGTGGGCGATTTCAGAGACATCTGTGCGGGTTTCTGCACAGATGTCTATTGAAATTGCACCCTGAAGTCGCCAAAAGTAGTACAGAAACTACCTTTGGGAATCGGAATCGGGAACCCCACCCCACTGATGCAAGACATTTTTTTTGCCAACTGACACCAACAATGGGGCACCATTTCTCCCACCGACACCAACAATAGGGCACTATTCCCCCCCAGTAATGGCGCACTAATCCTCCCCTAATACCTAATGTGGCGATGTTTACTTCCACTGATACCAGGGACATTTACTGTCCCTCCCCCCTATAGTCTGAAGGACAATAAACTGGCCCTTTTTGTTTAGAAAGTTTGGAGACCCCTGCTTTAGCGGCTCCAGAAACAAAAAATAAACGTACTTCTTTTTTTTTTAACCTGCAAAAAATGTGCATTTTATTATTTTTTGTTAAAAGGTGAACTTCTCCTTTTAATTGACAGCTGAAGCTGCTAGCAGGCTTTTTAGTGCTGAAGCTTATTTTATACTGCTGCCAGATTTTTTTTAAAAGGCGAGTCAGCATTCCCATTGAGATGTTTTGATTTCTTATATGCCTGCTTCACATGGGCCTCAGCTTTTATAAGAGCTGTGTTTGCAGAGTTTTCAGCAAGCTTTGTTAAAGCTTTTAGGCTCGGTTCACATATGAGCCGCATGTGGCTCACAGCAGGGGTCCGGGGCGTGCTGGTTCACCGTTTCAGGTCCGAATTTTGGGCTGAATTTGGACCTGAAACGGACCAAAAGACACACCATCGCTTTTCTGCAAAATGGCACTGGATCCGCTACGGAGATATGTGAACCCGGCTCCATAGAGAGCCGGTCAAAATCTTCTGCTATTGCGAATTGGATGTGGTTATCCCGCATCCAATTCGCAATGATGTGAACCCAGCCTTAAAGTACCATTTGGTTCCAGTTTGTAAATGCTGAACACCGAGGCTAATGGGAGTGGTGATTGCCACTTTAAACAAGCTACTAGCAAGCTTCAGCACTTCATGAACCTTGATGAAAACCTGCTGAAGCTTGCTAGCAGATTGCTTAAAGTGGCAATCAGCACTCCCATTAGGTTATGTGTTCAACATTAACAAACTAGAGGCACTTACTACTTTAATAGTTTCAGCAAAGCTTGCTGAAAGCTCTGCAAATGCTTTGTCAAAGCCTGCTGTTCACAGTGCTCTTATGTGTGAAACTGGCCTTAAAGTCTTCAATAGAGCTGCTCAGAGCTTGTGTGGTATAGCTGCCTGAGGAGCCGCACTGCTGCCTTCTCTTTCATACTAGTCCTGACAAAAGCCACAGTTGCCTAATTGCTGGTCCAAGTCTCCCACCACCCACCCACGCTCTGTATGTGATGAGTATTGTCTGCCATGCCACCACATGTGACCGGATCTCCGAAGCCCTGTTCTGTGTGATTTGCATAAATGCCCCCTTTCTCCTCGGGCTCTTTTTAATGTGCGAATGACTTTTATTGAAGAAGCTAGAGCACAGATATTGGATCTGTTTCCTGCTGAAGCAAAACTGCAGTTTCCTTAAAAAAAAAAAAATCTCTGGGGGAAGGTGAACAGCGCTGTTACAACTCCTGATTAATTAGATGAATGCCCCGTAGCTCGCGTCGCGTGTAGGGGGGTGTAGGGGTGGGTGCAGTTGGCAGTGAAGGTGTAAACAATGAATGTAATTGAATAAATCACAGCTTGTGTGAGATGGAGAGCTCAGTCTTGCCTTTGGCTGAATGTGTGATTTCTGTGTGAAGAGTCCCAAGTTGTTACTGAGTGTGATCGCTGCATGATAATACTCTCTCTCCCACATAGTAGTTTACTTTGTGCTAGCTGGAGTGGTGTGTGTCTTTGTCTACTGAGCTGTAAGCGAACATATTTTTTTTCCCTTTGGTAAAGAGATGTATATTAGGCCTCATATAGCTACATGTACTAAGCAAGAACTGATTTTATTGCTCATAGGAGCCAATTAATTTCACTCTCTTCCTCTGCTGTAGGAGACTAAAAGGCAAAATCTACTTGATATGGGTAACAAAGGCATTTTTTTTTTTTTTTTTTAACCCATACAAAGACCCTATGAACCATTGTGTATCTAAATTTTGTGATGTTTGGATTATTAGGCAACACATTTATGAACCAAGTAAATGATTACAGACCATCTTTATGACTGCAAATTCTGTTTCTGCCTTGAATGATTAAAGGTGCTCTTCGCTCAGAATAAAAAAATTAAAGAAAAAAGTCTTGAAATGCATATGGGAACACAACTTACCTGCTCAGTACTTCATTTTTCAACCAGGCATAGCTTCTCTGCACCAGTCCTTTTTAGTCCCTAACTCTCAAAACAAAAACAAAAAAAACACCTGCAAGGCAACGGCGTAATGTGTTAGTATGCATTGCGTACTAGCACATTATGAATACTCATCTTGGAGGGGGCTGACATCTTCCACCGGTCTTTATTCTGGGTTCACTATGTGATTGGCCGGAGCTGCGATGACGTCACGCAGGTGCAAATCCATTCTAGCACAAAGCTCTGAAGGTCCAGCAAGGTATGGAAGACCTTTAGAGCGCATGCACCGGTGACGTAACTGGCTGCATCCAGGATGAATGTCTTCTAAACGGTGCACGTTTAGGAGATATTCATTTTACCTACGGGTAAGCTTTATTATAGATTTTACCTGTAGGTAAAAATGACCAAGCAGGGTTTACTACCGCTTTAAAGTGTTACTGAACCCCCCAGAGTAAAATCGTTTATATGCAGTAAAGCATGCTTTATTATACTCACTGTAGAACCTAAGACTAAGGGGTTCTACAGTGTAAAAAGGCTGTTTGATTCTGTCTTCTCTGACCCCCCCCCTTCTTTTAATGTCCCCAATCCATCTGCTGATAGAACAGAGCCCTAGGAGGCACTCTGCACATGCTCAGTTTGGTGTGTATTGGTAGAGATTTTTTTTTTTGGGAGGGTGCATGCGATCAGCACAGGGTCAATCGGCACTGTCCAGAGGGTCAGGGGTCATGAGGAGATTGAACACTCCTTCTACAAGCTTTAACCAGACACTGATAGAAGTCACAAGACCGCTCTAACTGCTGATGAGAAAAGGTAATTAGCAGTTTATATTTATTAAAATAATTGCATTTCCATGTTCTGTGTGATGTGGGAGACCAGATATAGTGAATCCAGGGTCCTGGATTTAGTAACCCTTTAAAACTGCAGGTATCCTCCATGTTCACAATTAAGCATCTTTCTTCTTTCTTGGTATTGGTACCCATCTAATGGATGACTATAGTCAAAAAAGGCTGCAGAAGTTCCTTAGTCACCACTTTTCCCCAAATAATCTTTCATCCCTAAACTGATAGCACTGTGCAAAGGAATAGAGCCATTACTGGAATGCAGGCCTCCATCTCCCAGTCTGAGTGCTGCATCGAAGGGATTGCAGAAAGCTAGTACAGTATAACTGATTGGGGGGGGGGGGGGGGGGGGCGCCAGGAACCAGGCACCAGGAACCAGGAACCAGGCACCGTCCCTTTGCCTGTGAGAACTGGGAGCAAACTGTAGTGGCAATCCAGCTACCCCCATACTTAGAATACTAATCTTCAATCAAAATTCAGGCCCACGCTGCCTAGAAAATGCATTGCGACACTCAGAAGTTTCCAGGTGTTGTATATTGAGTGGTAGCAGAAGTATACAATTGCTTAAAAGCAAAACTACACTGCATCTGAGCACCACAAACCAAAAACGCTATTTTATTTATTTTTAATATTCAAAGCAAACCCATCCATCTATGCTTTATTTTGCTGAGAAATCACTTTGAAAAATAACCTTCTAGCATTTCTGGCTATGGCCATCTTAGTAAGGGCAGATGATTCATGTAGCATTTACTTCCTGAAATCCATCTGCCCTTAGCCATGCAGGCAGGGGGGTGTGCTAAGCTGAGAAAACCCCTCCTGAAGATTCCTGGGATGTATGACATCATTTGCCTAGGCATATTAGAAACCAGGGAGACACTGAAGAAATGTAAAAAAAGTTTTAAAACAAGTAAATAAAATATACTTTCCTATACATTTACTAATGCTAACAGCATGAGGATTAATAATTTAATTTGGGATGTACTGGAATGCCAAGTAAAGTATAACTAAAGGCAAAACATTTTTTTAAAGTTTTGGACAGAGTGGAGAAGGGATTAGGACACCTGTCAGTTTTTATTGCAGTCTGTGTACCGTTAGGGAGTGTCTCCTTCTCTATTTGTCCTGTTTACCATTATTTTTGAAAGTAAAAAAAAAATCCCAAATTTTATGTTTTTCCCATAAAAGTAATAGAAGGGAAATCCTCCAATGGGGACACTAGTTCTGGTCCCCAAGGAATTCCCCTAAGTTGCAGGGATTTCCCCTCACTTCCTGTTTCTCTGCAATGGGATACAGATGGCGAAAAAAAAAAAATCTGACAGGGGTTATAGCCCTCCCTTACTCTATCCAAAATGAAAAAAAATGTTTTGCCTATAGTTCTTCTTTTTCGTTTTCCAACAACACGACTCCAAGTGGGACCTGTCTTCACCTTGCGCACTTCATTTTAAAGGTCTGAACAAGTTTTATTAAGGAGGGGTTACACACTGCAAGAAAATCGAGTGAATATTCGTCCGATCTTTCTCATTGTTTTACAACAAGTTGCAAGCGAGGAAGAAAATAATGTACAAAGATTCTCGTACGACAAAGGCTTTTTTTTTTTTTTTTTTTTTTTTGTCTATTGTTTCTGATCATGCACAGTCTTTTTTTTTTTTTTTTTTTTTTCAATTTTTTTTCCTGTACACAATAAATGAAAATCGTTCATTCTGGATCCTGTACGAGAATTTTTGTAGTTTGATCCTTCGGAAATTTTCGTTTGAAAGGTTGGAATCGACTGTCGAAAGTTGTGTACAATTGTGCGATTGTTCGCCCAATTTTCTTCTAGTGTGTACGAGACTTGGAACACCAGGCAAACATCAATCAATAAGACCCCTTTCACACTGGGGCGCTTTTCAGGCGGTTTAAAAATAGCGCCTGTAAAGCGCCTCTCAAGCCACCCCAGTGTGAAAGCCTGAGTGCTTTCGCTCTGGGGCGGTGCGCTTGCAGGACAGGGAAAAAAAGTCCTGCAAACAGCATCTTTGGGGCAGTGCGGGAGCGGTGTATACACTGCTCCCGCATCGCTCCTGCCCGTTGCCCATTGAACCCTTTCTTCGGCTGCTAGCGGGGGTTAAAAGCGCACCGCTATAACAGCCGGCATCGCCCCAGTGTGAAAGGGGTTTAACAGATGTGTAACCAGTGAGCCATTTTCCCCTTGAAGCGGGAAGCAAAGCCTTCGGCATTAACAGTACCCTTCACTGAAAACGTACTGAATGCAGGCATTTGGAGGGATGACCACATACTTTTAGCCATTTGTGTATTTGTACTAAAGCAGGAGCTGATTGGTTTGATGCTCCCTGTCAAGCACTGCAAACTGTCAGGACTAAATCAAGGAGTAGAAGAATTAAACAATCTTGGCCCACAATAATTTCTATTGATTTCTCCCTCCCATTTTAGGAGCTCCTGTGTTACAAGTACGTACAGCGACCGGGTGTGGAGGGACATTTACAGCTACTTTGGCAGAGAAGTTTCCCAAGTCCCCTGCTGTGCATGGCCGTTGTAGATTTGACCTGCGATGGGCTGTATGAACTGGCCATTGTGTGTCTAAAAGGACTACACATACTGCAGGTGAGTTCTTGTTTTACCCTTCCAAATGTTGTTGTGTTTCCTTTTTTTTTTTTTTTTTTTTTTTTTTTTATATTGTATTAATGTTTTAAAATGGCCCTTTTAGTAATTTACCTGTTACATATCTAAATAAAACTTGGTTACAGTCACTCAACATCCCCGGAAGAGGAAGATTGTTGTGGCAGGATAAAGTATTTCCTCCGCTTTTGATCCAGGGGGGCTCTGAACTCTGGATTTTTACACTGACTGGTCTCGGGGTGAAAGGCAGCAGCTGATTGAGGCAACATTTATACTCACATCCAAGAACGGGGGGGATCTACTAAAACTGGAGCACACAGAATCTGGTGCAACTGTGCATAGTAATGAATCGGCTTCTAACTTCAACTTGTTTATTTACACTCTGACAAAAAAAAAACTTAGAAGTTGATTGGTTACTATTAACGGCACCAGATTCTGTGTGCTCCAGTTTTAGTAAATCTCCCCCCAAAGGGTACTCTGCATTTAGAGCTGCACGATTCTGGCTAAAATGAGGATCCATAATTTTTTTGCTTAGAATAAAGATCACGATTCTCGGGCTATAACATTATCTTTCACATTATACAAAAAAATTGGGCTAACTTTTTACTGTTTTTAGTTTTTTTGTAGTGTATTTTTTCCAAAAAATTGTGTTTAAAAGACCCGATGCACAAATACGGGGTGACATAAAATATTGCAACAACTGCCATTTTATTCCTTAGGGTCTCTGCTAAAAAATATATATAATGTTTGGGGGTTCCAAGTAATTTTCTAGCAAAAAATACTGATTTAAACTTGTAAGCAACTAGTGTCAGAAAAAGGTTTAGTCTTTTAAAGAGGAACTGCAGTCTGCTATCCTAATTTGTAATAAAAACATCTTTGCCATTCTGAAGCTTCCCTCCAACCACTTTACAAATTTTTATATATATATATATATATATATATATATATATATATATATATATATATATATATATATATATATATATATATATATGACTGTGATACTGTACTTGCCAAATATGCTGCAGAAATCTCCCTCCACTGAGTCTGGCTGCAACCATTTTAACTATGGGCAGCTGAAACTGTTGCCTGTTCACTTCCTGGATTTACACAGTGGCACACCTCCCAGCTCTGCAACCCTCATTGGCCCTCTTATGACTCATCCCCCTCCCTTCCTGGAAAACTCTCACTAGAGAGAGAGAGCTGTGCATGATGTCATAAGCCTAGGCTAATGACCAGACCACAAACAGGGCGTGGGCTGTATAAGGTATTTACTGGCAGAAAAAAAATGTTTTACTATCCAAAGTTAAAACTACAAGGGCAGAAGATTTAATAAATGGAAAGATGACAAAATGACTGAAGGTCCGCTTTAAAAAGTGGATGTAAACCCAATTCATGAAATTTGAGGTGGACACATATAGCTATAGTGTTTTCTGATCTCTCTCCAAAGCACTGTGTCCCCTGGCTTTCTCCTGCTCCGTAGCGGCCTGATAACTTCTGACAAGTTCTTCGACACAGGACATAAAAGCAGCCTGAAATTTGTGTGGTGGGTGGTTGCTATAAATAGATTAGAAGACAGCATGCCCTCTCACAGCAGAGCTCTGCACATTCCTTCCTTCCTTTGCCAATGTGGGGTGGGGGTGTGTGCCTTTTCTCCAATTGGCTATCTTGGCTGTATGCCCAGACTTCACACTCAGTCCTGAACAGGAAGAGAAAATCTGTTGCACTTTCTAAAGCAGCGGTCTCAAACTGGCGGTCCTCCAGGTGATGTGAAACTACAAGTCCCATGAGGCATTGCACTGCTTAAAGTGGTTAAACTGACCTAATTTACAGACCGAAGTTCATTCCTTTGATCTAAGAACAAAATGTTACAATGTTTCTATCTATCTCTGATGTTGTGATAAACTTGGCAAGCTGCCTGGATTTTTTTTTTGTCAGCTGTCAGAAGTGAGCAGAGAACTCTCTTCACTTATTACATAGAATCGGGGGAAATTCTTTTTTAAGATCGGTAGGGAGGGCAAATCGCGTTTTTGATTCTTTAACGATTAATCTTGCAGTTCTATCTGCATTCATTAGGCTTTACATGATTAGGTCTTTTCTGGGTCATCATTGTGGATTCATAAGTAGATGCTGAACCTGAATACAGAATGTTTTGGCAGTAGCTGGAAGAAATACCATAATCTCAGTGACAGGTAATAAATACCTATGTCTCGCACACATAAAATATATATATATATATAATTTTTTTTTTTTTTTTTTTTTTTTTGGTTGGGTAGAAATAGTTGAAAGTGGTTCTAAAGGCAGAAGGTTTTGTATCTTAATGCATATTATGCTTTATGATAAAAAGCCATCTGTGTGCAGCAGCCCCCCTAAAACTTACCTGAGCCCCATCTCAATCAAGCAATGTTGCACGAGAGCTTCGGCTGTCCGGACTCTTCCTCCTCATTAGCTAAGACAACAGTGGGCACCATTTGTCTCCCACTGCTGTCAATCAAAGTCAGTGAGCCAATGAGAAGAGGGGGGGTGGGGGCTGAGCCACGGCTTCGTGTTTGAATGAACACAGCAGTGGCTTGGCTCGGGTGCCCCTATAGCAAGCTGCTTGGTGTTGGGGGAATTCGGCAAGGAAGTGGTGCCAGGACCACTGGCGAGGGACCAGAGAAGAGGAGGATTAGGGCTGCTCTGTGCAAAACCACTGCACAGAGCAGGTAAGTGTAATATGTTTGTTATTTTTAAACAAAAATGCAAGAGTTTAATATCACTGTAATCCTTTTCGGCCGAACCAGTGCATATTTTGTACACATTTTTCATATTTCTGGCTTTTTTTCTTTTTTTTTTTAAATATATACCCTGCCTGCCATGCATGTGCATTGTACAGTCCTGGCATCTGAAAGAGCCAGGTGCAGAGACAGTGTAACCTGTGTGCAATTGCTTGGTGGTTAGGCTGTCGGACCAATGGCTGAAGAATAACCTAGGGTAAGAATAACCTGCGTAACATATTAAACCGGGGGGCCGCGAGCTTACTCCTTTATCCGGGGGCCCACAGGTACCACTTGGTGAGTCTGGAAGATTGCAGCGCGTCACTTTCTCTGCCCTGGTCAGTTGTCACCTGCTCAACCCTGTGCTTCCCCAACTTCATACCATTCTGGACCTTCAGTTGTGGGCGCGCTACGGGATAAAGACCCCTAGGGACATAATGCCTACCGTCACCCTGTTAACCTATTCACAAACAGCTAAGAGAATTTGTTTGCCGGGCTGGATGCTGTTACGGTACTTTCAGTTACAACATGCTGTTAGGTCCCAGTTCCCGCAGTCACCTACCCTTCAAGCTGATCATATTGAGCAGTTATTGGCCCCTGGAGACTTAGACAAGCCTCTCTCTCAGCACTCTATATTGCCCTTCTTTCAGTTGATTCACCCAATATTGAAAAATTGTGAGAGCACTGGATGAGGGGATATCTTCTCTCTGGACAGGGAGGCCTGGGAAGACTGTTTTGGAACAGGGACCAAAACTTGTAATTTCCCCTAAGGATAAATGAATTCAAGTCAAACTTCTTCACAGGATGTACTTTACTCCATCAAGGCTCCACAAAATGTTCACTGAGCGGGACCCTCTCTGTCCCTGTTGTAGACTCCAACTGGGATCATACCTGCATATGTTCTGTGATTGCCCTTCTATTGTGTCCTACTGGAAGGCTATCTTTGATGAGATAAATCTTAGGTTACAACTTACCTTATCGCCCACTCCTTGCTTGGCCCTATTGGGGATTCCAGATGATGAGCAGCGCTCCCATCATTCTAAACTACTAATCTAAACTGCTAATAAATAAATTCTGATGAAATGGTTGTCTTCAGTCCCACCTGATGTGTCCTCTTGGGAGGCTATGGTGAACTCGGCTCATCCCCTATATAAAATGACATCTTTATAAAGGGGATGCCGGTGTAGTTTCCCACTATGACAAGGTCGGTTTCTTTGGGTAGTATTGCATGAACTGTACTCATGATTGTTATAACTAACTATCTTTCACTGTCTACTGGTTCTGTGGTGGTCATGTTTGCCTGTCAAGATAGGCTATGTGTGTATGTTCCCTTATCTAACATTGTACTGGACTTTGGTTTGTATTTTATTATGCTGTATTGCTTATTTGAAAATAAAGCTCCTCCTGTTTTTGTAAAAAAAAAAAGTGGCACTATGCACATTGTGACTCTGCCTTTGGAACACGATGATGATTCAGGTCTGCTTTAAAGGAAACCTGTTTGGGGGGTAATGGCTGCCATTGCTGTTTTGTAAAAAATGCCTTTTAGCTGGTCAGTATGCTGACCCTCTTGCCTTCAATACTTCATAGTCCCAGGAATTGAGCATGCTGATATAGAATTCAAACTTTCTGTCTAAAAGTACTAAATCTAACAGTACAGTATAGCAGCCTAACAACTAGCATTTTCAGAAAGATGGCAGCCTCTTGTGTGTTTTTTTTTTTTTTTTTTTTTTTTTTTTTTTTTCCTCTTTTGACAAGTTTACGTTATAGGCGTTATTTCCAAAAAGTGTGTCTACAGACATCAGAGGAGGTTTGAACATTCATATGGCTGTAGTCCTGATCATGGCAGACATTCTGTGACCGGTCGTTTTCAGCAGAAGAGTCAGCCAGCCAGCTTGTGTTTTTCCTGGCTGATTGTTGGTGATTTCTCCCTACAGAGGCTATCAGAGGTGTTTGCAAATGACTTCTCCTTCCCTTATTATTGATATATACTGTATTTATTGGTGTATAACACTCACTTTTTCACCATGAAAATCGGGTGCAAATACAGTGTGTGTGTTATACATCAATACTTCAATTTTAGCTGCTTTGGAGGGGACAGGGAGGCAGGGGGCAGGACGAGCGCCATCAGATTACATACAGTAAGAATCTCCTGTTTACTTGGTGGCCTCTGTAATAGGAAGTCCCGTCTCCTGGGCCGCCATTGGACCACTGTTCTGTCTATCATAGGAGATTCTCACTGTATGTAATCTGTCGGCGCTCGTCCCGCCCCCCTCCCTGTCCCCTCTAGGCTGCAGATGGGCATCGATCAGGCTGCACTTATGGCAATGGTGAGGCTGCTGCACTGATGGCAATGGTGAGGCTGCTGTACTGATGGCAACGGTGAGGCTGCAGATGGGCACTGACCATTATTTTGCTTCAAAGTTCCTTATTTAAGTTTTTTTTTTTTTCCTGAAACTTCCCTCTTAAAATGAATGTGCGTGTTATACGACGATAAATACGGTACATGTTTGCCTGATGCACATTTTGTACTGAGATTTATCATGAGAGATTGACGGTCCTCAGCCCTATCAGGCACAATCCTTGTTTTGGGATGATTTATGTCTGTAGATGGATTAGATCACCCAAATAGATCCCATGAGTATCTTTTTGGAGAAGCTGAGTTTTTTTAAATCTGATTTTTAGCTTTAATCTGAAGCTACTGTGTTGAGGGCCCAATATTGATTTTATTTCTGCTTTATTAACCACTCATGTTGAAATACTGCCTCAATATGTCACAGAACATGTTGGCATTCATGGTTCCCTCAATGAACTGTATCTCCCCAGTGCCGGCAGCACTCATGCAGCCCCAGACCATGACACTCCCACCACCGTGCTTGATTGTGGGCAAGACACACTTGTCTTTGTACTCCTCACCTGGTTGCTGACACACACGCTTGACAATATCTGAACCAAATGAGTTTATCTTTGTCTCATCAGACCACAGGACATGGTTCCAGTAATCCATATCCTTAATCTGCTTGTCTTCAGGAAACTGCAGGCTTTCTTGTGCATCATCTTTAGAAGACGCTTCCTTCTGGGACGACAGCCATGCAGACCAGTTTGATGCAGTGTGCGGCGTATGGTCTAAGCACTGACAGGCTGACCCCCCACCCCTTCAACCTCTGCAGCAATGCTGGCAACACTCATATGTCTATTTCCCAAAGAAAACCTCTGGATATGGCGCTGAGCACGTGCATTCAACTTCTTTGGTCGACCATGGTGAGGCCTGTTCTGACTGGAACCTGTCCTGTTAAACCGCTCTATGGTCTTGGCCACCGTGCTGTAGCTCAGTTTCAGGGTCTTGACAATTTTGTTATAGCCTAGGCCATCTTTATGTAGAGCTACAATTCTTTTTTTCAGATCCTCAGAGAGTTCTTTGCCATGAGGTGCCATGTTGAACTTCCAGTGACCAGTATGAGAGAGTGAGAGTGATGACACCAAATTTAACACACCTGCTCCCCATTCACACCTGAGACCTTGTAACACTAACGAGTCACATGACACAGAGGAGGGAAAATGGCTAATTGGGCCCAATTTTGACTTAGGGGTGTACTCACTTTTGTTGTCAGCGGTTTAGACATTAATGGCTGTGTGTTAAGTTATTTTGTGGGGCCAGCAAATGTACACTGTTATACAAGCTGTACACTCACTACTTTACATTGTAGCAAAGTGTCATTTCTTCAGTGTTGTCACATGAAAAGATATAATAAAATATTTACAAAAATATGAGGGGTGTGTGTGTGTGTGTGTGTGTGTGTGTGTAGATATTATTTTTGGTGGGATTTGCAATTTTTTTTTTTCCTGTCGTACGGTATTTGCGCATATGCTTTTTGTGGTTTAGTGACTCCGAAAAAATTAAAGGATTTGTAATGGCAGCCAGGAAACAAGCATTTTCATTGGGAAGCTGAAACATTTTTTGTCACACAAGCTTTATTTAAAGGAATACAATACGTTTTTGTAATACAGGGGAAAAAAAAAAGCTACATTAGTCTTTTAATGGTGCAAGAAACATTTTTTGATTTGTTCATAGGCAAAAAGCACTATTGTTTGCTTTTTTAATGCATTAATGTTGCCTGCTTTAAAATAAAAAACAGAAATAAAGGCTGTAGTTGTGTTGGCAATAACCTGTATTACTCAATACTTCCATGTGGTGTCACTATTTCCATTCATATTTGAATGTATGCAGTCTTTTAACTGCAAGCCAGGTTCTAGTGCGGAGCAATCTACTGTACTGTAAATCTGAATATTGGTGTGTACATAACATAGATTTATTGGCCTTGCAAATAGAAAGCTTTGGTAAATAACAAATTTAAATACAAAACAAGGAGGCATAACCCACAAAACAAATTTTGAAGCAGTCCTATCACTAAAAATGCCCTTTTGAAACCCCTTTCACATGGACATTGTCTTTTCGGCAGGGGATCAGTTCAGTGTTTAGCTCAATTTAAAAACTAAAGCATTCATTTATAACAGACTACCTCCAATCCATTTTTTTCTGGACCTGGGCAGACTTTGAGGTAAGGATGTAAATGGAAACATGTCCATTTACATATGCCTGCCCCATAGACTTTAATGGAGCTTCTGATCAGGTCCGGCTGAAAAAGTAGCGAGTAGACCCGATCGGACCACCTGTGTGAAAGGGGCTTTATAGCTTGGGAAGACCATGCTCAATGATAATGAAAAGGTTACAATGTTTTTGAAGTAGGGCAATCTGGATATCATTCATTCATGGGCGTCCGCAGAACTTTTTCGGGGGGGGGGGGCATAATTTTAGGGTCACCCATGCACCACCCCTTTTTCAACAAGGTCATTATCACATTATCATGATCAGAGACTGCAGATGTAGTAAAGTCCCTAGAATAGGTAATGGATAATGGCCAACAGGCCCTTTTACCAGACCCAGCGAAACGACTGCAGTGATTCCTCCGGCTGGACGATCGCTCAGCAGGCTTGAATGGAGGAGAAGATTCGGATGCCGCACACCGGATGTAGTCAAAAAATTTTCACTTTATTGAAAAAATGGGATCATCAAAATAACAAGACTGTCATGCAGAAAGTACAGATAAGCTGACGCGTTTCGCACTCAGGACTGAGTGCTTACTCTGGGTTCCCTGGGGGTGACTCTGGTCAGTAGTGTAGCATGTCTGTACCCTGGTAGTGGCTCAGTCTTTCTCTCTCTGGTGGCGCTGGGCAGCGTGGCTCTCTCTGGTGGCGCTGGGCAGCGTGGCTCTCTCTGGTGGCGCTGGGCAGCGTGGCTCTCTCTCTGGCTTCCACCCAGCACTCTCCTGGTTCTTTGTTGTGTAGCACTCTCTCCCTCAGCTTTTTTCCAGGCTGCAGTCTCTCAATCTCTCTCTTGATCGAGCTGTAGCCTCCTCCCTGTGGAAAATGGGGCCGCCAATCTTTGGAACTACATGTCCCATGATGCTCTCCTCTCCTATTCTACTTTGATTGGCCATCAGTTATTGCCAATTTGGAAAAAACGGAGCGGGCAGGAAGCTGGGCGGGGAACCTGGTGAGAGCTGCCGTCTCTTCTCCCTGACAGGAGAAAGGGGGGGTGAGCGGGGGAAACCTCTGATAGCCTGCAGCTCGCCTTTCTCCTGTCACAGCGCCGCCGAGTTCTCTGCTGGACTGAGCAGGGAAAAGAGTCCGAAGTCAGATTACATTGATGGGTGGGCTTGACAGCACTTTGGTGTCACCCCACTGGCAGGTGGCACCCAGGTGCAGGCTGCCCACACCCCGATTAGCGACGCAACTGTACTGAATTTAAGATCTGATTCCGGGGGGGGGCACTTGACCCCCCTTGCCCCTATCTGTGGACGCCCATGCATTCATTCATGTGACCTGTCATGGCATTGGTCAAATGTATAATGCCAATCTAGAGAATTTTGAGAATGACATCGCCAGTCCTGCTGATGGACAGCCAAGTGTTAGAGGCTTGGTAAAACCATTAGAAATCGCTCAATAAGGCTGCTTTCACACTGGAGCAGGCGTTGACCGTTAAACGGCGCTAGTTTTAGTGACGCTTTACTGTCATTTTAACGTCGCTATTCAGCCGCTAGCGGGGCGCTTTTAATGAAGGGGTAAAAAGGCCCTGTGTAGTGCCGCTGCGCTTTGCAGGCGCTTCAGCAACGGTGCCCATTCGTTTCAGTGGGCAGAAGCGGTGGAGAAGCGGTGTATACACACCGCTATTTTTCCACTCCAAAGATGCTGCTAGCAGGACTTTTTTTAATGTCCTGCCAGCGCATCACCTCAGTTTGAAAGCACTCTAGCTTTCGCACTGAGACTGCAGGGGAGGTGTTTTGCAGGGCGCTATTTTTACCCCAAAAGTGCCTGAAAAACGCCCCAGTGTGAAAGGGGTCTAAAGGTTTTCTTTTTTTTTTTTTTTTAAGCATGTAAAAAGCCTGTTTATTTGATTTGCATATACCCGGATATTTAAAGTGGACACCCAAAGAATACCTAAAATGTAAATTGTAAACAATTTGAGTGAAATATTCTCAACACCTTTTTAGTAAATCGGCCTTGATATGTAATACATTTTCACAAAAAGGTATATTGCTTTTTTATTAAGTAAGGTTCTTGGTAAACCAGGGCAGTTCAAAGGTTTTATAGAAAAAATGCATAATTAGCGATCGCCTTAAAATTGTATACTTTATACCCTGGTGCCCAACCTGTGACCTTTTGGTATATGATGTGCGGCCCTCGGACCTCAGCAGTCTGAAGTGGGAACATTGATTAAGGCAGGGATATGCATTTAGCAGACCTCCAGCTGTTGCAGAACTACAAGTCCCATGAGGCATAGCAAGACTCTGACAGCCACAAGCATGACACCCATGAGGCATGATGGGTAGTTTTGCAACAGCTGGAGGTCCGCTAATTGCATACCCCTGGATTAGGGCAATAGTTTTTATCTCTGGCAGCCTTTCCAGGTTTTGTATTGTCTTCTGCAGCATGTCTCCAGGTCAAAAATGTAGCATGTGCACAGTCTCTGACCTTTATTTCATCTATTATAGCTGCAGTCTTACAGTCCTCTCGAGCATTACATGGATTGAAGATTATGTGCGGCCCTTTGGTGATGTCAGGGGCAACAGTTGGAGCCCCCTTTAGCTCATAAGTTGACAACCACTGCTTCAGTAGATCCAGAGATATGAGCAGCAGAAGCCATATGTAAATCTCAAATTCTGTTTCTCTCACCATGCAAGTCAATGGGAATGCAAAAGCAGCTTGAGGCAGGTTGATGCAGCTTAGGTCACCTGCAGGTAAAATGTACCTGTCAATGAACATGTCAGATTGACCTCCTATGCAAGCAGGATGCCCCTGAAAGCCTATTAACACAGGCCCTAATAGTTAAGCTTGGTCCCCTCTCCCTCTCACCTCCTAAGCTGGTTAGTCGGTGAATTTTGATATCCCATTAAGACCTTGTTGACAGGCTCTTGTTCATGTCAGAATTGCTTCTCCCCCCCCATACAATTTTATAGGAATGCAAAAGCAGCTTGATCCCTGGTTCACACCAGTGTGATTTGTCATGCAATGTGAAAATTCAAAATCGCATAACAAGTCACACCCCATTGCCGGCCGTGGAAACATCCCCCCCCCCCCCCCCCCAACACGCCTGAAAAACCGTAAATTGGCCCTTTGCTAAATACGTTTTGGAGACTCCTGTTCTAGTATGTATCTGCATGCAGTCAGGCCATATAAGTGAATAGCTATGCATTGACTGTACAAACTCACCCACAGAGCAAAGTTTGAGCCCTTGTAAGCACTAATCGTTCACGAAAAACCAGACAGGCTGGTTGTACACAAGTCAATCGATAGATCGACTTGTGTACAGCCAGGGTTTGCCATACATGGATTGAAATTTGGCCTTTCTCTGCTAAGCCAGTTTAAGGCCCAGATTTGCATAGAAGTAACAGCATATCGCTCTCGATCTGGTGATTGTTTCGATCTGTGGTTTTCACTGAAGACCTTTGCAGATGCTTTGTTCCATCATATGCTCTGCTTACATTGCCAAGGTCAGTTGCAGGGAAGAGTTTTCCACATTTAAAAACAATCTAGGTTTTTTTTTTTTTTTTATGTCTAGTTTTTATTACTATGGGTAACTTTAATAATGTCCAAAATTTAGTGTTTAAGCAGTTGCCTAAGGTCTAGAAATTTTCTACAGAAAGGCAAGGTACAAAGTTAAAAAAAAAAATTTCCTGTAGGGTTGCACCTTGTACTTGAAAAACACTGAAGAGACGTACTGAAAATCTGAAACAGGTTTTGATTAAATGCATTTCCAGCACTCTGTGTTTTATCAAGGCAGATAGTGTCCCCTTCTTAACACCTGCTCGGTCGCTGCCATCAGCTTGATTAATACTTACCCAGAGGCTCCTAATTAGATGGCTGATGACCGTTATTGTTCCTTGTGAACATTAGCATACCACAATAGACAGCAGGTGCAAAGCTCTTTTGTTGTTTTATAGCCGCAGAAGGTCATATCTCTGGCTACAAATGGCCTGATTGTCCATCACAGCTCTGTGTCCAGTTGCAATATGCATCTTTTTACTATTTCTTTGCAGCTATATTTAAATAAGGTTGTAGCCTGGTCCTGCCTTCTGACACATTCCCTGCACAGAAGGGGGGCGGGTGACAGTGATTGATGTGTGAATTTCTGTATCCCTCAGAGCTCCAACCAAATCCCTTTTAGGCCTCACATACATTTGCATATTATAGCTGCAGTAATGTGCCATGTACTAAAATAAGCGTCATATTAAATGGTATTTCTGTGTGCAACATGTTTACCTTTGTTGATTGGTAATAAAAAGCGAAGGTTGGTGATGAATGCAAAAGTGGTCACTTTGAATACCCAATCATGTTCAAGGGGGGAAATGATACCCAATCATGTTCAAGGGGGAAAATATTCTACAAACACATAATTGGATATTCAAAGTGAACACAAACTTCATTTTATTCACTAACATGCACCTTCCTAAGAGAACAGCCTAATCTCCCCTTTTTATTACATCAACTCCACTGTTTCTGCTTGCAAATTCCTTTGCCACCTGCCTGAATAGTGGACTATAGAGGACTATCCTTCAACTGCTGAAATGTTCCTGTGCTCTCGTCCTTCCACAGACTACCTAAACTTTTTTTCTTCATTTCCCAGTACTTGAAAAGATATCAAATGTCTGGCAACTTCCTAATCTGAGTTTTCATGCGTCGGGTGTAGGGAAGATAATACACAGACAAGCTGATGATATATAAACAAACCGCAAACTATTATAGTAGCAGTGAATATAATACATATAGTTAATTTCATATAATACATAACTGGGGCTTTCCAACCGGAGCTGTCAGGTTTTTTTGGTGCAACCCACCGGTTATAAAAAAAAAAACAGTTAAGCCCCGTACACATGATCAGACTTTCCGAAGGGAAATTTCCGAAGGATCATGCGACCACTTTGACAGATCGTTGTCTGCAGGGAGAGTGCAGTAAGCACGTTCTCAGCACAGAAACATTGGCTGCCCAGTGACACATGTGGCGTTGGGCATTAAAACCCACCCTTTTGTCGCTGCACATGTGTTAATGTGGGCGGCAACAGGTTAGGCTGCATTCACACCTGAACATTTTCAGCTCGTAAAACGCCCAACAAGCAAAATCCCATTAATTTCAATGGCACCTGTTCACATCTGAGCGTTTTGTCACCTGAAGCAAAATGTCTGAAAAACGCCCTAAGCTCAAAAAGGAACATGAGCTTCTTTGGGGCAGATTACAGGCGTTTTTCTACCTTTTTTACATTGGTGACCTGAACAAAATCGTGACAAAAACGCGTCAAAATCACGGTAAAAATGTGCGACTTTGAAACGCTCAGGTCTGAATGCAGCCTTAATATATTAAAGGGCTTTTTGTTTACAGAAGCTAATAGTGAGATCCTCATCATAGTTCCTGATACTTTTCCTGTACAATTCAGAACTAGGGTGACCACATTTCCAAACTGGTTTTCAGGGACACCCCCTATCATGCACCGGTCAGTGACTTAACAAGGGGGCGGTGCCACCATGTGACGTCGCTGGGTGTCCCTGCCCCTTCCATAGTATTAAGTATTTGTTTCATGTATGTTAGCTGAACATTGCAGCTGCAGACGGCCACTTAGATTTACAGAGTGTAATTGTTCTTACAATGTTGGGCTAACATACATGAATCAAATGCTTTTTATATCTAAGGCACTAAAGTTGTATATAAAACCCCGTACTTTATACTACAAAGCGAATACAAATAACCTGAGGGATCTGAAGTAAAAACTGCACTTACACTGACCTATCTGTCCACTACACTGCCCCTTACACTGACCTACACTGACCTACCTGTCCCCTACACTGACCTACCTGTCCCCTACACTGACCTACCTGTCCCCTACACTGACCTACCTGTCCCCTACACTGACCTACCTGTCCCCTACACTGACCTACCTGTCCCCTACACTGACCTACCTGTCCCCTACACCGAGAGGGGGTGAGTGAAAGGAGGGGGGTGAAAGTGACCCCCCCCCATCCACTGCCTGCAGTCCCTCTTGTGCCCGTCTGTGGGTAGCTGTGTGTGATGAACCTACCTCCCGCCCATCCTCGTCCTCTGGGCCCTTGGTCAGCCTGTCTTCCTTCTTGTTAATGACAGTGACAGCTAGTAGAGGAGGCTGGATAAAGTGTGCAGGCTCTGGGAGGTTCCAGGGATGCTGTGGCCACTGCTTCTCAGGTCACGGTGGCCGGCGCTGAGGTCTTCTCCCACTCCCTTCTGGGCTGTTGGTTCTACAAGCCTCGTGCTGGTCACCGCTCCCTGTTTCTAGCTACTGTGGGCGCCGGCTTTAGCTCCGCCTCCGTTGCCCTGCACCCCGCTGCCACTAGGCCAGCGGGATGGTCACTCTCTAGGCTCATAGCATGACAAAGGGGTGGCGGCAGGGCTCCGCTCAAAGGGCAGCTTCTTTGGGTCCCAGGAGCACTAGCTTGGAGGAGGTGGAAGTGAAATCCTCCTCCGCTTTCAACGCTGGGCAGGGAGGGAGTCACAGCCGTGATGTCACTGGTTGCTAGATGCCAGGCGACTCTAGCAACCAGTGATCAGGAGTACAGTCAGGTGGAGGCAGAGCCAGCGCTATGGCGGCTCAGTCCGCCCCTGTCCCATGAATTCCTGAATGCTCCCAGTGTCCGTTTCATTCTGGGACACTGTATTGTCCCGGAATAAAGGTGACTGGGGGCAGAAATTTAAATTACATGACACGTAGGCCTACTCAGAACTTTTGAATGTTCCCACCTGTTCCCACCTTTTGACAGTTCTAGTACCTCCTGCAGCATTCTCCATAATATGGCAGGTACCCTGTGATCTTTTTCACTAAACTTTAGGTCACACATAAGGAACAGTGTGTTTTTTTTTTTTTTTAATTCATGACGAGGACAAAGATTTTTAATTTACTGAAAAGAATAATGTAACTGGAGACACTTTTTTTGGCTCGTTTAAAACAGCTGTGTATTAATATTATCTATATTTTGGTGCTTTCTTCATTACATAATGGACAATTAATCTTTTTCGCTTTTTCTCTTTATACAGCACAGTTTGACAAAAACATCTCAGTGCCTCATCCAGCGGCTTCGAGAGAAGGTAGAACGCACCAAGATGTCAGATTTGACTGATACACAGAAGGATCCAGATTCTGAACAGCTACCTGACCACCCACCTGACTGCACCACAGATATTCAGATATGACTCCTCTCAGAGAGGGGACACGTGAAGGAAAGATCAACTTCTGTTAATCAGGTGTAGGTTGGAGAATCAATAGCTGTTTGAGTTCTATTTTTGCCAAGACATAAAAGTGAACTTGTCCTGGCCTAAATAGTGCTTTGAGTGCACTTGTGCTTTTTTTCTCTGCCGCAAATGTACATATATCTGCATTCCATAGCCAAGGCCGCTGCATTGTTCTGCAGCAGAAATTTTTACACTGGCTGTGCCTGCAGACTCCATCTACATAGACATCTATGGGACTGTCTACCTAGTGCCTACAGCCACAAAAGAGTCTTTTTTTAGGGATTGACTGCAGAGACATGATCAGAGCAAAAGAAGATTTCAAAGGCAGGATGACTACGGTGGCTCAGACCACAGCTGTGTGTTGCATTGGCCAAAGGCGGCAGGATGGATTAGTGCACTTTCTGTGAAAGGTGACAATACTAAGACAACTGCAAGTATATGTGGTAAACTTTAAGCTACTTGTCTGTATGGAGCGGTTTGAATCTTAGGCTCAGACTGTTCACAGAGCCTTGAGTTCTTTTCAAGTAGAGATGAAGCCCTACCCTTTCTGGTACCTGAGGGCTTAATTTCTGCTTGATGAGCAATTGAGGCTTTGTGTATCGCCTGTACCTGGGATCCAAGGGTTTTCATGTGGACACAGGCGCTTAGGTAAAACACATATACTTGGTGCCTACAATTCAGCAGTGTTTTTGCCTTAAGCCAGTGGTCTCCAAACTGCGGCCTGGGGGCCGGGTTTGACCCTTTGCTTGCCTTTATCCAGCCCTTGGGGAATTATTCCTCCCACTGACACCAACAACAGGGTATAATTCCTTTCACTGATACCAACAATTGGGCACTATTCCTCCTACTGACACCAATGATGGGACACTATTCTTTTCACTGACACCAATGATGGAACACTATTCTTTTCACTGACACCAATGATGGGACACTATTCCTTCCTGCGATACCAACAATGGGGCAATATTCCTCTAATGCATACCTTTTGATGGGACATTGATTACTCCCATTGACGCCAGGACATTTTCTACCTTCACTGGCCACAGTTTGGCATCCTCAGGTCTGAAGGATAGTAAACTGGCCCTTTGTTTAAAAAGTCTGGAGACCCCTGCCTTAGGCACTACTGAGAAAATTTGAAATCCTGTTGGAGAACATACCACGGGTGTTCTGATGGCAGACAGTTCCCTTTGATTTTCTACACAGGGACTGAAACGTTGAGCAATTTGGGTTTTCCATGTTGGAAAAACTCCATGTACATTAATGTGCATTTATGAAGCTTGCCATTGTACGTCCACCCTTAGGTAAACCCAAACAGTGTTATGAGGGGGCCATAATAATTTTTAATCCGTAAAAATTTGAATACATTTTTTTGGTAACTGCCTTACAAAGTAACATTTCATTGAGTATTATATACTCCTGAATCTTGGGGCAAGATGCTATGGATATCATTACCAATAGGAACCAATATTTCTGTAGCCCTTAAAGTCTAAAACCTTGTGATTTAAACAAAAAAACTACACGTGTACATATTCTATAATCTTCCTAGTGCATATCAGCAGGAGTACATAGTAGTCGACCCATACATATAAAAGTATTTTAAGATCCAAGAAATCTGCCCTTTATTAATTCAGTTGAAATTGGAACTGGAGTATCAAATCATCTTCCATGTAGCTTCCCTATTTAACTTACAGACTATGGGGGATGGTTAACATTTTATAGCGAGTCTTTGGGAGAGATTTACTAAAACTGGAGAGTGCAAAATCTGGTGCAGCTATGCATAGAAGTCAATCATCATTTCAGGTTTAAGGCCTGGTTCACACGTATGCATTTTTTAGTGCATTTTCAGTTTTGCAGAAACACACTACAGTCCATTTAACATGGTTTCCTATGGATGTTGTTCACATCTGTGGATTTTATGAAAAGGGCCAGGGACTTTTTTCTGGTTTTTGGTTCCATAGACTTCAATGGATCGAAAGCGTGTATTGAAAAATGCAAACTGCAACCTGCATAAGTGTGAATCAGGCCTTATTATCCTGATTGAACAAGCTGAAGTTAGAAGCTGACTACCATGCACAGCTGCACCAGATTCTGAGTTTTAGTAAATATCCACCTTTGTTTTAGAGGCATATAAACATCAGCTCTTTGGCCTCATTTCTCCCTGACACTGTCCGTGCTTTTGCTGTACTAATTTAGAAAGTAGGAAGCAAAAGATCGTTACTGTAACTGCTCACTTCCTTATGAATCAATGTAAAGAGCAAATTGCTGAGTGTAGAAACTGAACATCAAGTCCATCAAATAGCTCTGTAGCATATGTCAAGTGGTATGCTGATTACTGTTCATTTCCTCCTGTATAATATGTACAGAACTGAAAGTAAATTTTCTCAATTTCATTCAAATAAACAATAGTTTCACGTTTTTTAATTATTTAATATTTATTTTTTTTGTTTAAAAAAATACTATTCAAGATCCTTCCCCTTTTTTACAGGTAGCTATATTTGCTAGTTTAATTACATGCAGGTAAATTGGCAGATTCAGCATGTAGTGTAGATTATTTTTAAAACTGACCTCTGAACTTCAGCAGTATTAAATTAAGAATGTTTATTAATATGTATCTATGGGAACCTTTTTTTTTTTTCTATTTCGACCCATTGGGAAGATTTCTCTTCACTTTCTGTCGAAAACATTATCTCTGTTGTAGGAAGTGAGTAAAAATCCCTAATAGGGGCATAGATACCAGTAAAAAGCTAGCAGGTGTTCTAGCCTCCCACAGCCTACTAATTAAAACGGTTTTACTGCCATTTGGACCCTATTTGAGAGATTTCTCCTCACTTCCTGCCCTGTTGAAAGTGGCCCTGGATGATGTGTCTCTGACTGTCCAGACATTGCAGAAGCTCAGGTCGATCCTGAACCTTCACAAATTTTCACTGACTCATCACTTGGGGGTACCTGGGGCTGGTCCAGGGCACTTGTCAAGCTTCAGTGTTCTTTCCCAAAGGTCTGGTTCACACTATCGTGGGTCTGCGGGACACATTTGCGCGAGCACAGCAGCCCATTTATTTGAATGGGCTGGTGTGCCTGCATTTTTTTTTATTCAGGAAACCGGTTCCTGTACCATTTTGAAAATGCAGCAACCAGGAAGTTGCATGGAGCTTTTTTGCACCATGCAATTTCCCGTGGTTCCAACAAACGAACTGGGTTTTGGATGTGTGGGGGTGCCATTAAGAATGGATGACAGCCCTGCGCGTTTTTGAAACAGTAGTGTGTTTTGGCTGGTTGTGGGTGCGGAAACTGGAGCGATTCCCGCAGCCACACACCATAGTGTGAACCAGGCTTAAAAAAAACTTCAGACTTGAAAACTTCAGTCTTGTGTTGGATTGTGTTTCTGAATCCAGGATTCATCAGACCCTAGTATCTGTGAGGGTCTTGGATTGATGGTAGCCTTTGATCGGAGCTCCTTTTGCTCAATTCTACTCCAGACATTTGCAACAGAACATTTATGTCATGGTGGGGAACAGCATTGATTGGGTTGATTTGGTTTTCCCTGACTTGGCTCCAAGATCTGATCTGGCACTGGAACTGGGGGAAGTTCCTTCTTCCCATGTTCTAAAGAATCCTGATGATGAATGCCAGTTTAGGGGAGGGGGGTGGAATTGTGTGCATTTTGTCGGTGGAGAAATCTTGTCACCCATGTTAAAATTTTGGAGCTTCAGGTGATAAGGCTTTACCTTCAGAATTGGGCTAAACTTTTGGAGGGCCACCCAATTCAGATTCAGTAGCTCAACACCACAGGTGTTGGTATAGTTGAAATTTCAGGTTCTAGCCCCGTCTGCCAATTATTCTCAGCATGGACAGCTGGTCAGCAGATTTCTTCAGCTGGCAGTGCTCTGATCCAGAAGAGAGGTCTCTGCACCGGAGGTGTTGCAGAACCTGTTTCGCATTGTTTTAGATTTCAGTTTAGTGCACAGGAAGTTACAAGGAGACAAGATTTCTGACGTGATTACAGATGGCACCACATCTTAGGGAATTGGTAAGCTGCAGCATATTACATTCTTGGCTTTTCATATACAGATTGATAAACCTCATAGCAACAGAACTAGTCATGCCAGATGCCCTTAAACAGTCATGTGCACTTCACATACATAAAGGGCCAGCACAGTAAAGATCATTTCTATAGAGAAACATGGGGGCTGCCTTTGCTGACCTCCTTCTGAAAAGTGTCTTCAGTACTTTGAGTCACTAACCT
Organism: Aquarana catesbeiana; assembly: GCF_042186555.1. Classification (NCBI taxonomy): domain Eukaryota; kingdom Metazoa; phylum Chordata; class Amphibia; order Anura; family Ranidae; genus Aquarana; species Aquarana catesbeiana. The sequence continues at coordinate 67,046,424 of NC_133332.1, forward strand.
TAAACGGATCATCACCCTCCCCTCCCATTTTATATATATTATATTTATTATAATTTTTTTTTTTTTTCCTTGTCAAAAGAAGTTTATTGAGTATACAATGTTATAAAGATACATAAAGTAAGTTTACAAGGATCTATAAAGTAAGCTCATTGTTTTACAGTAGGGTTTATATAGGTAAATATCATGAAATTTCAAATATTAAACATTGGGTTCACGTAAACCTAAATTAAAGATATATATAATTTCCTTAGTTACTTTTGTAGGTATTTAAATGATTTATACCTACTATACATATTGTTTACAAGTAGAGTGTATATAGGTCAAATAAATTCTGATAATGAGCTTTAATCGTAAGGTGGAGAAAAGGAAAGAGAAAGAAGAAAAAGGGTTGAAAGGTAGAGGTATGGTCCACAAGGTTGTTCCGCTCGTCAGTTTATTATTCTTTTTAGTTCTCTTTGAAGCCTTAGAATGGGTGTCTCTGTAAGTCATTTAATCTGTTACCATGGCAACAGGACAGTGTCATTGAAGTTTGACAGGAACTGTTGTTTTATCCAAGGATGCCAAAGTTTTTCAAATTTTGGAATTTGATTTTGATCGATGGCTACCATCTTAGCATGGGACATTGTATTATTCATTCTGTGAATTGTTTCTGCTAGTACCAATGTAGGAGATTTCCATGCCTTGGCCACTGTTTGTTTTGCAGCCGTTATTAGTTGGATCATAAGTTTGAATTGAGAGAGTGTTAACCATTCCGGTTTTAGATTAAGTAAAGTTAAATATGGATCTGGTTGTATTATTTTTTTAAATATTTTAGATGCAATCATGAAGACTTCCTTCCAGAAGGTTTGGATTACTGGGCACGTCCACCATATGTGTAAATATGTGCCTATTTCTGGGCATCCTGGAAAACAAAGAGCTGAGGTATTAGGTGAATATTTTGCCACTCTAGCGGGTACAAGGTACCAGCGAGTTAGGACTTTATAATTTGTCTCCAGTGCTAAGATGTTGGGTGAAGATGACTTAGATGTGAGCCATATGTTAGACCAGTCCATGTCTTCTAAAGTTCGTCCCAGGTCCTCCTCCCACCTCTGAACTTAAGAGGGTCTATTAAGATTTGCTACTCCATATAATTGATTATAAAGTGATGAAATTGTACCTTTAGCAAATGGATCTTTTGTACAGATTGTTTCAAAAATGGATAATTGGGATAATGGTGTATCCCCCTTTAGGAATGGTGTATAGAAATTTTTGATTTGGAGATATCTAAATATCTCAGAGTTTGGTAGATCATATTTTTCTCTAAGCGATGGGCATGAAAGGAATGATTTAGATGCTATGAAGTCATTTAGTGTCTGAATGCCTGATGTTGTCCAAGCTTTAAAAGAATTTGGGTAGATCCATGCCGGATAAAAGGCCGGATTTCTGATAAAAGAAAGGAGGATTGTGTGGAGATTGTAACTGATATTTGGTTTTTAGTTTATCCCAGAGAGATAAGAAGTGTTTAGTTATGGGATTATGAATTTTAAAGCAGTCTTTAGGATCAAGCCATAATAAATTTGATATTAATAGAGGGTCATTTTCTGAAGCCTCTATAAATACCCATAATGGGATTTCCTGTTTTGCATGGTATTTGGACAGACTGGCCAAATGTGCTGCTCTGTAGTAGTTAGTAAAATTAGGGTACCCCAGGCCTCCTTTATTTTTGGGAAGATGTAGTGTGTGTATAGGTATACGTGGTTTAGAAGAGCCCCATATAAACGAAGTTGCTCTTTTTTGTACTATTCTCAAAAAATAGGAAGGAATTGGAATAGGGAGGACTCTGAATAGATAAAGCAATTTGGGTAGAATAGTCATTTTGTGATCTGTCTTAATACAGGAGGATAATTGGTTGAGAATAAGTCAGAATGAGATGCTGTTAAATGAATTCCAAGATATGGGATTGATTTTTCTGCCCATGTGAATGGGAGTGCAGCCCTAGCCGGGATCAATTCCATGTTTGTGAGTGAAATATTAAGCACTAGGCATTTCTTAGGATTAATCATAAGGCCAGATAGGGCTGCAAATCCATCAAGAGCTGGTATTAAGTTAGGACCAGAGACCTGTGGTGATGATAGAAAAAGTAATATATCGTCTGCAAATATACATAATTTGTGTGTAATACCTCCTACTTCAATGCCAGTTATAGTTTGGTTTGTTCTGATGTATTGGGCCATGGGTTTGAGTATAAGGGCAAATAATAAGGGAGATAATGGGCAACCCTGTCGGGTACCTCTTTCGATATTAAAGGCTTCAGATTTGTATCCAGCATATTTTTATATAGGCTTTGGGTTTATTATATAATGCTTTGATCCATGTTAAAAAGTGGGGTCCAAAACCCCATTTTTGTAATAAATATTGCATATATTGCCAGGATACTGTGTCAAATGCCCTCTTAATATCGAGAGATAGAAAACATAAAGGGATTTTCCGTTTTTTAGCAATATGTGCCAATAACACTGCCCTGCGTATATTATCGCCTGCCTGTCTATTTGGCATGAAGCCTACTTGATCTCTATGTATTAATTTTCCTATAATGCTATTGAGGCGTTTTGCTATTATTTTTGCTAATAATTTAATATCGAGGTTTAACAGAGAGATAGGCCGATAATTCACACAGGAAGTATCATCAGAAAGGGGTTTTGGGATCATACAAACAATTGCCATTAGTGTTTCTTGCCGAAAAGAATGTCCATCTAGAAGTTTGTTAAAAGTTTCAGTGAGAATGGGAGAGAGTATTTCTGAGAATGTTTTATAGTATAAAGCCGAGTAGCCGTCTGGGCCTGGTCTTTTGTTAAGTTTTAGGTCTTTTATGGCGTTAGCAACTTCATCTATAGTTATAGGCTCATCCAAACTGCTTTTTTGATTCTGAGATAACTCAGGTAAGGTTATTTTTGAGAAGAAGGATTCAGCCTCTGTAGGATTAAATTCATTGTTTGTCTTGTATAAAGTTGCGAGATGTGAGTGAAATTTATGGACTATTTTAACTGGATTACAAGTGTAAACATTTTTTGATAATTTCAAACGTATTGGTTTGAAAGATTTGTTAGTTGAATTTAATGCCCGAGCCAAATATGTACCTGGTTTGTTTGTATTCATGTAGAAATTGTGTTTGGAGCGTTTGAGGGATTTATCAACTGACTCAGTGAGAAATAGATCGTATTCCAATCTAGATTTTTCCAGATGAGATTTTGTACTCTGAGATGGATTATCTTGAAATGATATGTAGGCTGCATTAAAATTGAGTTCTAGTTTTTTTGCTAGATTTTTGCGTTCCCGTTTAAATAGTGCCATTTGTCTTTGTATTGTACCACGCAAGACAGGCTTATGAGCTTCCCACAGTGTTATTGGGGAGATGTCTGTTGTATTGTTAATTGATATGTATTCCTTTAAAGCTTGTTCAATGGCCATCTGATGTAGTGGGTGTTTGAGCATTATGTCCGGTAAGTACCACGTTGGGTCATGCGCTTTTGGTATGGCTGAGGCTATAGTAGTGTATACTGCATTATGGTCAGACCACGGAATCGGAATTATATCTGATGCAATAATTTCTGGTATCATTCCTATTGTTAGAAAAATATGATCTATTCTGGTGAAGGTTTGATGAGGGTGCGAGAAATAAGTGAATTTCTTTTTCATTGGGTTACTTTCTCTCCATGAATCTACCAGATTGTATTTGGAAAGAAGTTGAGAAAAAGGTAATCTAGAGGTTATTTTGGATGGTGTAAAAGGTGATTTATCTAGAAATGGGAGGAGGACCTGGTTCGAATCCCCACACATTATCACTGTTCCTATTTTGTGTGTATTAATCACTTGTAATATATGTGAGAGGAATGGTGTAGGTTGTTTGTTAGGAGCGTAGTAGGAAATCACCGTGATTGCTGTATCCATTATATAACCCATGAGTATCAGGTATCTACCTTCTGGGTCTTTAATTTCTGATGATAAGGTGAATGGTGTGGATCGGTGAAATGCAATTAGAGTTCCCCTTTGCTTGGTACAGGCAGAAGCCATGTAAATTTGTTGATAAAAAGGAGAAATATATTTTGGAGTAGAATCTTTGGTGAAGTCTGTTTCTTGGAGGCATACTATGTGAGCCTTCTTGTTATGGAAAGTACGGAAGGCTTTGGTCCTTTTTTGAGGGACATTTATTCCCTGAACATTCAGGGAAAGTATATTCAGTGGTGCCATGGCAATAGATCAAATAGTTTTGACTTACTTTTTGTTATGCAGAGCTGACTGCGCAGATCAACCTGTGTGGACTGAAGAGATGAATAGATAGAAAAGAAACCAGTGAATTCTGGAGTAAAGAGTAAACAAAAAACATATGAGATTAGATGATACATTGTATAAATTATTTTTTGCAAGTAATCACAATTTACCCGTGAAAGAGAATAAATATCTCTCTCAGGGGAATAAGTGCCTTCGTCACACTCCCACATAATATGGTTGGGAGAATGAGGAGGGCTAATGGGGGTACACGGATCTTCCGCTTACAGGAGAGAAGTGCTATGTCAAAAGACATCAAAATGATGTTTCATTAATTGGAGTGCAGAATATAGTTTTTGTTGAAATTATTATGGTTGTATATGGTTAGTCTTGCCCTAGGCTAAATAATTCAGTTAGAAAGGTACTGTTAATAACTTTGGTATTGATGAAGATAGTTTGAATTATTTTGGGATTTTAACCCTTTTAGAGTAAACAATTACATATTTTATTCATATGTAACTGTTTAGATATGTTAACTCATAAAATTGAGGTTGTATTGCTTCAGATTAGAATAAACAAAAAAATAATTCTAGGAACTAGTTAGGTAATAATATATTTGTTTTAAGAAAAGAAAGAAAAAGCTTCCATTACTTCTGGATTATTGAACATATTTGTCCTAAAAAGTAATAAATCTATTGTTATTACCTGATAATATATAACTGAACAAGAATTTCCATATTTCACTTATATATTCTAAGGCTATATGAATCAGAAGTAATAAGAAATATAACTGGAATGTAACATGATCCCACACAGTGTGTGACTATCAGAATGCAGTTACATTCAGTTATAAATATAGGTTTTTTATAGAGAACCATCTCTTAGTATAATAAATGAAGAGATATCAGGAATTGGGATGTCAGTCCATTGAATCTTCTTGGTCCATGGATGATGTGGCATAACGGCCTCTTTTGTGAGAATGATGATTCCCATTTTGTTCTGAAATTTTCTGGGTGCTGCCTGAAGGTGAAGATGATGCCATTCTTCTGCGTGTGGGAGTGTTGCTGCTTGTGGGTTCTGTCAGATTTAATTTTAAAAGGGTTTGTTGTAGTTCATCTGCTGATCTGCTTCTGTAAATTGTACCTTGGTAGTTAAATCTGACTGAAAAGGGGAAGCCCCATTGATACATAATGTTGTGGCGTTGCAGTTCCATTAGTTGGGGTTTCATGGATCGTCTTTTAGTAATAGTAAGTTGGGATAGGTCAGCAAAAATTTGATAATTGTGTCCTTGAAAATTAAGTTCCTTTTTTCCTCTTGCAGCAATTAGTATTTGTTCTTTCGTTCTGTAATAATGAAATGTTGTGATTATATCACGTGGGGGTCCATCTTTCTTTTTGGCTGTGAGGGCTCTGTGTACTCTGTCCAGTTCTAAACGTTCAATAGGGATATCTGGCTTTAGTTCTTGTAATAGAGCAGTGATAGTCGATTGCAGGTCTGTCACAGTTTCAGGTATTCCCCTTATGCGCAAGTTTGAACGTCTGGCTCTATTTTCGTAATCTTCGAGCTTAGTTTGAAGTATTAAATTCTCTTTTTTTAATTGTTCCAATTCTGTTATATTTTCTTGGGTTGTAATTTCAATTTCATCCATTTTTATTTCTAAGGCTGCGGTGCGGTTTCCCAGCTCTCTTATTTCTTTGGTTAGGCTTTTTGTTATTTGGTCTGAGGTTTGTTTTAAAGCCTTATGAAGCATCTTTTCAAATTGTAATAATATTACTGGGGATACTGAGGAGGCTTGTGGAGAAGTTTGTGAGAGGATTTGTTCTGTATCTGACTCTTGCTGTGACATTTTCTGTCTGTGAGAGCGCCCTGATGCTGTATCTTGTGAGGTGACTGGAGCTGCTTCAGCTGCAGTGAGTGCCTGTGAGCTCTTTGTGAGGTGATTTTTATTTTTGCCACAGTTTCCTCCCAGTACCATATTTCCTGCCCAAACTTTCACAGTTTGTTCCCTGGGGCAAAAAGGTTCAAATGGATACCTTTTGAGCCTGCAGGCTCCACTTTGTCCTTCTCTTCTCTCCTCAGCGGTGTGGAGCTCTAACAATGCATGTCGGCTCCGCCTCCTGCCACCCCCCTTTTTTTCTTTTTTTTTTTTTTTTTTTTTTTTTAAACCATGGTTACTGGTTTCTGCACAAGGTACTCGCCCCTCCTGTGGATCCGGCGTTGTCCCCCTGTGATCCGCTTCTCTTCTACCCCCACTCGGTCCCGCCACTGCCATCCTCTTGCATGACATCATTGGCAAGCTGCCAGCTCTTCAGGGTTCAGCCAGTTGCTCTCCCTATTACACACGGCTATGTCCACCCCCTCCTCCTTTCTCAGTTAAAGCAGAGTTCCACCCAAAAAAGGAACTTACATTTTAAGCGCTGGTGCCCTTCTGATTTGGCATGTAATTTTTTTTTGGGGGGGTACCCTGTTTTTACAGGAACCCAGCTCCCACTTCCTCCCCTGGCGCCGCGGCATCCGGAAAGGAAGATCACCCCCCCCCCCCTGCAATCTTCTGGGACACATCACAGGTCCCAGAAGATTGCACGGCCATTCACAGCGCGCAGCGCATCTTGCGCCCGGCTGTGAAGCCACAGTCGGGCACCCACAGAATGCCAGCGCCATGGAGAGGAGCGAGGCTTCATGCGCCTGCCTCGCTGGACCATGGGACAGGCGAGGGTCTGATTTTTAAAAGTCATCAGCTACACTTTTTGTAGCTGCTGACTTTTAAATGGTTGGAACTCCGCTTTAAGGACTATGCCTCCTGGGATATGTGATGTACATATTCCAGATGTACTCATGGAAACCCTCAGTAATGTCAGAATGTTTATACTGAAATATTAAAACAATATTGTATTCATGAAATTATGCAAACATCTATGTTTTTGAGGAGATTTCAACATTTTTGCACAAATACAAACCAGTAATTCAAGTTCGTTTAGCCGTGCTATTTTGAAGACAAGTGATAACAACGATATGCTAAAAATATATATTTATTAACTAAAAATTCAGTGTAAAATAATATCAGGTATATTTGGTGATGATACAAATATTGATATACTTTTAAATGTCAAAGATATATATTGATACAGATGATAATCGCATTTCTACACAAGCTCTTATTACAAAATACCATATTTCAATACTTGAATGATAACTTGGTAAATTTTTGACTTGGTAACTTAGTAATTAGCTTTCCGTAGCTCTACAGACTTATATAAACAAATGGGTGTTGGCTTTGACACTTGTGACTTCTTCTCAAAACAAATAGACCTTCAAACTCACTCTTTAAAAATGCACGGACAAAATGTTATACTGTGCCCATAGCTTGATAATTTAATCGAGACTTATTTTCAAATTTAGGATGAATCTATTTTCAACCACATATATCCCAACAAAACCATTGTACAGACTTTGGTCTTAGCTTTGTAGACAGACAAAATGTGTATGTCTCTTAATATTTGGAATATAATTATATCATGCTGCAGGTAGAAATAACACAACTCCAAATTGCTAGGCCATAATATTAAATGGTTCTGTTTTGTATATGTCAAAACAATTCAATTTGCCAAAAGGTAAAAATAAAAAGATTAATTCTTTACCAGGACTTAAAGGGGTTGTAAAGGTAAAAGTTTTTTTTCATCTTAATGCATTCTATGCATTAAGGTGAAAAAACATCTGACAATACCGGCCCCCCCGTTTTACTTAACTGACCCCTCGAAAGTCCCCCGCTCGCCCCTGACATCCTCTACGCCGCTCAGCCTGGCCATTGATTGGCTAGAGTGGATGGATTGAAAGCAGCGCAGCCATTGGCTCGCGCTGCTGTCAATCACATCCAATGACGCAGCGGGGCCAAGTGATACAGTGAGCGGCTATGGCCGCCGGCTGTATCGCGGGAGTGCGCGCACAAGCACTCAACACCATGCGAGGGAGCTCACATGAAGGTGTTGAGTCCTTGCGGGGGGAGCCGAGACAGCCGTCGAGGGACCCCAGAAGACCTGATTCGGGGCCACTCTGTGCAAAACGAGCTGCACAGTGGAGGTAAGTATAACATGTTTGTTATTTAAAAAAAAAAAAAAAATGTATCTTTAGTGAGCCTTTAAGAAATCTGTTGTTTTTGAGAAGCATCAAATTAGGTGTCCTACAAGGGACCTCTTCCAACACTCCTACATCTCTGTGCTTTCAAGATCTCAACACCCTCTCGCCTTCCAAGATTCTTTCCGTCTCCTTCAAGCTTTTTTTTTTCCCTCTCTGCTATGTGTAACCACTTTTATCCCACCCAAAAAGTGGGTGTGTGTGTCATTACTACGTAATTGATTATGTAAAATAATGGGCTGTTTCCATGTAACTATGACAACCTCGTCTGTGCGGCCATCTTGGACTCTTAATGTTTTTACCACCGGGGCAGTATAGTATTAGAATTGATTTTAGACTTAGCAGAAAACCATAAACATCTAGAACTGTCTAAAATCTGTCATTCTCTCTATCCATCTTGGCTCCTCTTGGAATATATGTGTTTGAGAAAATATCCTCACACAATTAACTTATGTTCTACATACCTTGAGACTCAGATCATTGGACATTGGAATTTAACCCCATGTATTCCACAAATACAGCTTCTGTACTTTCAAACTTTTCATAGGATCCCATATTTGTAACCCTTATTATAATAATATGTATGTATTAACCACTTCAGCCCCGGAAGGATTTACCCCTTTCCTGACCAGAGCACTTTTTGTGATTCAGCACTGCGTCGCTTTAACTGACAATTGCGCGGTCGTGCGACGTGGCTCCGAAACAAGATTGACGTCCTTTTTTTCCCACAAATAGAGCTTTCTTTTGGTGGTATTTGATCGCCTCTGCGATTTTTATTTTATGCGCAATAAACAAAATAAGAGCGACAATTTTGAAAAAAACGCATTATTTTTTACATTTCGCTATAATAAATACCCCTCAAAAATATATAAAAACATTTTTTTTCCTCAGTTTAGGCCGATACGTATTCTTCTACATATTTTTGGTAAAAAAAAAAAAATCGCAATAAGCGTTTATTGATTTGTTTACGCAAAAGTTATAACGTTTACAAAATAGGGGATAGTTTTATGGCATTTTTATTAATAATTTTTTTTTTTTTTACTAGTAATGGCGGCGATCAGCGATTTTTATTGTGACTGCGACGTTATGGCGGACATGTCGGACATTTTTTACACATTTTTGGGACCATTGTCATTTATACAGCAATCAGTGCTATAAAAATGCACTGATTCCTGTGTAAATGACACTGGCAGTGAATGGGGTTAACCACTAGGGGGCGAGGAGGGGTTAAATCAATACTAGGGAGTGATTACTAACTGTAGGGGGGATGGGCTGTGTGTGGTACGTTACTGATCTCTGCTCCGATGACAGGGAGCAGAGATCCAGTGACACTGTCACTAGGCAGAACGGGGAGATGCTGTTTACATCAGCATCTCCCCGTTCGTCCTCTCCGTGAGGCGATCGCGGGCATCCCCGCGGCGATAGAGTCTGCGGGACCCGCGACCTGACTCACGGAGCTCGGGGCAGGCGCGCACACACGGCGGGGAATTCAAAGTAATGTACGGGTATGTTACTTTGCGGAGCCGTGCTATTCTGCTGACGTATATCTACAGGAGCCGGTCGGGAACCGGTTAATGGGTTTTATGAACATCCATAGAATACATTATGAAAATATGAAAGAAATTATTAAAATACATAAACCAATATATGTAAAATGATTTGCTTAATTATGCATATAAGTACTTCAATATAATATCATATCATAACTTTTGCTAATATGACTATTTGTACTTGAGCAATAAGGTTTGTTTATAAGGCAACATTTTGAACCCTATTTTAGTTTCTCAGCCCTGAGAAGGAAAACCATACGTCTGTAAGCTCATGGTTCCCTTGTCTTGTTTATTTGACCAAGACTTCTCAAGATTTATAACCTGGGAAGATAAAAAATATTTAAAATGGCTTCGCTCATGTTCACAAAAATAGGGGTAAAAATGATATTCATAGGCCTTCTATATTCTTTTAACCTCAATAGTTCTGACAGTAATTTTCAACGCAGCTTCAAGTGCTCTTCAGTGCTGTCACTTCGGCAATCCATAACTAAGAGAAGGTGCAAGCATCCTAAAAGCTTGCAATTTAATCACATTGTGTAATGAACGCTGCTCACTACCGGCTCAGCATGTGATCAAATGTGAAAATGGCCGCAGCCCTTGGAATCGTGGGCTAGGTGGAGCCGAAGCTGAGGCTATTTTCACATTTGATCACATGCTGAGCCGGTAGTGTTGTGGCATCTGTTACACAATACATTTCCCAGATCCCAGGAAGCAGAGTTGGCAAAGTGCATGTCATTTGCCTAGGCGAGTGACATGCATAGGGGGCAGGCTAGAGGTTTCCTATATAAAAAAAAAAAGTCCAATTTGGACAGTGAAAGGGAGGAGGGAGGGGTGGAGAGGAGGCCACATCATATTAAGGGTGAAGATTTGCTTTAAAGTGGAACCGCACTCCCAATCAACATTTGATTTTTTGTAATCCTAATTCTTCTAGCTTTGCTGCTTTTTACATTTCTTCAGTTACCTCCTGGTTTCTTGCCTAGGCAAGAATGTTATACATCCCAGTAGTCTTCAGAGGGGTCAACAACTGGGTTACTTTTTAAGTAACCCAGGGGTCTTCAGGAGAGGAGGGGTTTTCTCAGCTAAGCACCCTCGCCTGTGTGCATGCTTGAGCTAAGGGCAGATGGATTCCAGGAAGTGAATGCTACATGAATCATTTGCCCTTACTCAAGACGGCCACAGCCATAAATGCTAGTGGGTCATCTTTTAAAGTGATTTTTCAGCAAAATAAAGAATTGAGACATAAATGGAATGGGGAGTTTGCTTTGTATAATCAAAATGAATTCAATAGTGTTTTTGATTTGTGGTGCTCAGATGCAGTGACCATCCACCCAGGTCAGAGAAGTCAGAGTGAAGTCAAACTCCCGATTTGCATATGTTCTGAGTGGATGACTCTGGCAGTAGTTAAAGTGGATGTAAAGCCTCAAGGTTTTTCACTTTAATGCATTCAAGTAAAAAAAACCTGTGCTGCAGCACCCCCCAGACCACCCCACCCCCCTTTTTTTTGTTACCTGATCTGATCCAAAGATGTGCATGAGCCCAGCGGCTCCAGCCACTGTCTCCCTCCTCATTGGACAGATTGATAGCAGCGGGAGCTATTTGCTCCTGCTGCTGTTAATCAAATCCAGGGAAGCGGGGCTGAGTCATGCTGTCTGTGTCTATGGACGCAGCAGTGGCACCCGATGAAGAGGAGGGGCACCCAAGAAGAAGAGGATTAGGGCTGCTCTGTGCAAAACGATTGCACAGAACAGGTAAGTATAGGCATGTTTGTTATTTTTATTTATTTTAAAAACGAGGGTTTACAATCCCTTTAAGCGATTAGATCAGCATGACAGTCAGGAAACTGGTATTTTAGAAGTGAGCAAGAGCAGCTTTCACACTTCCTCAATTCTGACTTCCTAAAATCTGCTAAGGGCTTTTTCTTTGTAAATAATACCATATTGCCCATATATCATACCCCCTGTGCCATTTAAGAAATAATTTACAGAACCTTCTCTGAAAAAAAATTAAAATAATGTATGTGGAGCTTCTAACTACTAGACACATGCACAAATTAGAATCTTCAGAGTTATGCTTTTCTCAGCATGTCCTATCTGAGCAGATCTGAACTGGTAACTAAAACCAGAAAGGAAAAGCTGGACTCCCACGATGCAGCCCCTTCCCTTCTCTGATCCTATAATAGCTGTGCTGTCAATAATTAGTGGACACATGGCAAAACATATGTGATGCTGCCAGGGACTGGGCTTTTTTTATGAAAAGTAGGTTACAAGTGTTACTTATGTTTGTGAATCACATCAGCTCTTCACTTTTAAAGGATTTGCTTCTTGTTACGATGACTGGTATTCATTGTGTTTATAGGCAACACACAACATTTAGAGATTTAAATGATTGCACTGTAACCTACAGCAGTGAGACGCAGCTGGTGGTCCCAAGGTCGCATGCATCCCTACAGTCCTATGATTATAGAAACCTTTTTATTAACTTGCTTGACACATAATCTTGGACAGTACAATAAAAGTAAATACACATTTTACATTAGTCTTTGCCTAAAGTAAAGCTTTATGAACAAAACCAAAATGGGGGAACAAAGTTTTAGAGAAAGTACTTCAAAGAGTAGTATGGGAATGTGTTTTTTTTTTTTTTTTTAAATCATACTTACTTAGCTGGATGCAGCATCGGTTCCCCGCCGGCTCTAACACTAAGAACTGAGCAATCAAACATCGCCAATAGCTCAGTTCTCTGAGCTCCCTGAGCAGAGAGCTGGTGACTGACGGCCACGGCTGTCTGCTCTGCCCCCCTCCCCCCCCGCACTCACTGGAGGGCAGGGCTGTGGAGGGGGTGGGACCGGCTGGCTCAGGCTCTCAGCGGCTTACTGAAAGGCTGAGCCAGGTGCTGTTCCAGGCATGTCGGCGGATCCCGACCATATGGTCGCGATCTTTCCAGAGCCTGGACCGGCTCTGTGACGTCAGCCGACACTGGGCTTCAGCTTTGGCTGTACTTCTCCTTTAATGCAGAAGAGACATGCTTTGTCTCGTCTGCTTTAAAATGACCCGCCTACCTGTCCACCCCTGTACAGTGAGCTGTGCATGTGCAGCTCACTTCACAAATTCAGCAATGCCAAATTGGATTGCGCTTCCGCAGATGTATGGTAGTGATGTCATATTGGCCCCACCATTGAAAGCAGCCGGCATTTGGTACCCGAAAGCTGGCCTTGGCAGGTGCCAGCAGCCAGTGGGGAGCTGCAGTATGCTGTATCGCTGGAGCCCAGGTGAGTATACAGTAGTTCCGGTTTAACCTGTATAAAAAAGATCTGTGTACTTACCTATTTTCAATCTGCTCAGTGTGGTCACATGATCTTGCAGCCCTGTGTAAGGCCTGGTTCGCACCTATGCATTTTTGAGTGCTTTTTCAGTTTTGCAAAAACACACTCCAGTCCATTTAACATGGTTTCCTATGGGTGACGTTCACATCTGTGCATTTTATGGAAAGGGCCAGGGAACAGCAGGTTGTGGTTTTGGTTCCATAGACTTCAATGGATCAAAAACGTGTACTGAAAAACACAAACTGCACCTGGAATATGCAACCTGCATAGGTGTGAACCAGGCCTAAATGTGCACTCAACAACGGCTGCGAATTCTGGGAACTGTGACGTCACCCATAGGCTCCCATGGCCCAGACTTTGTCGGTGCTTCCTTCTCTCCCCTGCAGCAGCCACTCACTGACATAGAGGCCTAGAGCTGCAGGATCACATGATCAGATTGGATTAGAAATAGGTAAGTACACAGAGATATATATATATATATATATATATATATATATATATATATATATATATATATATATATATATATATATATATATATAATGTTAGGGGGAAGGGAACCTTTTTCTAGAATAGTTATAGTTAGGCTTTTCCTCCACTTTAACTGAATATCCAATCATGTGCAAGGGACATTAAAAAAAAATAAAAGCAAGATGTTTTCATGCACATGATTTGGGTAAATTACATGAACACCGCTTCATCATATTGCCTAATAAGCTCCGTGAAAAATCACTTTGCTAACTGAACAGAAATAACCCCACTGTGGAGGCGAAGCCTTTTCCATAAGCGTAACTTGAAACACTGCGAAATCATGTTAAAAAGGTGGCATCTGTTTGATGGAAGCAGAGAAGAGTACGTGTCCATTATAAAAGTATGACTCTGTGGGAAATATGCTTGAAGAGTAATCGTGTGTATCAGCCAATTATTAACTGCTGGAGAGACTTGTGTATGGAAATAACCCTCCAGTCATCTAGTTGTGATATGTGTTGCATTTCAGCAATTAAGTACAAAGAAATCTTTGAATAGAAGTATTCTTAAAGCTGAACCCCAGGCAGATGTAAACGATACAAACGAATGCAGCTTTGTATAATACCCCCTGTTGCATTTGGTGGGCAATACCACCACTAAACACGGCCCATTCAAGGGAAGTAATGCATGCCATTGCGTCAAAGTGGAGCAGGATTTTAAGGGTTAAAACAGGTGATGAGGAGGCGACATATCAGCTCCCAACCACCCTCTGAAAAGCAATCCGCCATGTGAAAGCAAGGTGACTGCGGTATTAAGCCCAAAACTAAAAAAGTTATGTATTGCAGCTTACAAATCTGTAGATGTGGTAGCTGCATTCATTTTCTTTTATTAGGCTTTTTCCTGCTGTTTTTACCTGACCGTCTGGCCAATAATAGATTTCTTATCTTAAGCCTTGTACACACCACTTTTTTTTTTTTTTTTTTTTTCATTCAACCCAGGGGTTGACCCAAAAAAACCTCACAGCTCAGGACTGAGCGGCTGTACTAAGAATCTGATGTTAGTACAGCTAACTCCCCTGCTGTTGTGGTGAATTTTCTAATGTGTACTTTGGTCTATAGCCTGTCTCTCCTGTGTATGTGACTTTGTTGATGATTAAATAAAGATTTTGAAAAAAAAAAATCGCAGAGGAACCTTTTTTTTTCAATGCAGTGCACTACATACAGCGCCTCGAAAAAGTATTCATACCCCTTTAAATTTTCCACATCTTGTCATGTTACAACCAAAAACATAAGTGTATTTTATTGGATAGACCAACACAAAGTGGCACATAATTGTGAAGTGGAAGGAAAATGGTTTTTAAATTTTTTTTACAGTGTGTGGCGTGCATTTGTATTCAGCCCCCTTTACTCTGATACCCCTGACTAAAACCTAGTGGAACCAATTGACTTCAAAAGTCACCTAATTAGTAAATAAAGAGTCCACCTGTGTGTAATTTAATCTCAGTATGAATACAGCTCTTCTGTAAAGCCCTCAGAGGTTTGTTAGAGAACCTTAGTGAACAAATGGCATCATGAAGGCCAAGGAACACACCAGACAGGTCAGGGATAAAGTTGTGGAGAAGTTTTTAAAGCGGGGTTGGGTTATAAAAAATATCTCAAGCTTTAAACATCTCACGGAGCACTGTTAAATCTATCATCCGAAAATGGAAAGAGTATGGCACAACTGCAAACCTACCAAGACATGGCCGTCCACCTAAACTGACAGGCCGGGCAAGGAGAGTATTCATCAGAGAAGCAGCCAACAGGCCCATGTTAACTCTGGAGGAGCTACAGAGATCCACAGCTCAGGTGGGAGAATCTGCCCACAGGACAACTATTAGTCGTACACTCCACAAATCAGGCCTTTATGGAAGAGTGGAAAGAAGAAAGCCATTGTTCGAAGAAATCCCGTTTGCGAGAAGCCATGTGGGGGACACAGCAAACGTGTGGAAGAAGGTGCTCTGGTCAGATGAGACCAAAATTGAACTTTTTGGCCTAAAAGCAAAAACGCAATGTGTGGCGGAAAACTAATACTGCACATCACCCTGAACACACCATCCCCACTGTGAAACATGGTGGTGGATGGATCATGTTGTGGGGATGCTTTTCTTCAGCAGGGACAGGGAAGCTGGTCAGAGTTGCTGGGAAGATGGATGGAGCCAAATACAGGGTGATCTTAGAAGAAAACCTGTTAGAGTCTGCAAAAGACTTGAGACTGGGGCAGAGGTTCACCTTCCAGCAGGACAAAAACCACAAACATACAGCCAGAGCTACAATGGAATGGTTTGGATCAAAGCATATTCGTGTGTTAGAATGGCCCAGTCAAAGTCCAGACCTAAATCCAATTGAGAATCTGTGGCAGGACTTGAAAATTGCTGTTCATAGACGCCCTCCATCCAATCTGACAGAGCTTGAGCTATTTTGCAAAGAATGGGCAAACATTTCACTCTCTAGATGTGCAAAGCTGGTAGAGACATCCCCAAAAAGACTTGCATCTGTAATTGCAGCGAAAGGTGGTTCTACAGAGTACTGACTTAGGGGGGCTGAATACAAATGCACATCACACTTTTCACATATTTATTTGTAAAAAATGTTGAAAACCATTTATCATTTTCCTTCCACTTGACAATTATCTGCCACTTTGTGTTGGTCAATCACATAAAATCCCAATAAAATACATTTAAGTTTTTGGTTGTAACATGAAAAAATGTGGAAAATTTCAAGGGGTATGAATACTTTTTCAAGGCACTGTATCTATCTGTTCCTAGACATTTGGGCATTGAAGTATTGCTGGCCATACAGAATTTTGTTCATTTGGAAATTGTGAAAAAATAATTTGTCAGAGCATTATATTTTGCCATTGTTAGGTGAACAAATTTTGGATGAATGTCTTTAAAATTTTGCCCAGACCTGCTACTTTAATGGAATCCCAGACAAACCGGTTACTTTTGTGCCTAGAACATCTGTATACATACAGAATCTCACAAAAGTTAGTACACCCCTCACATTTTCGTAAATATTTTATTATATCTTTTCATGTGACAACACTGAAGAAATGACACTTTGCTACAATGTAAAGTAGTGAGTGTACAGCTTGTATAACAGTGTAAATTTGTTGTCCCCTCAAAATAACTCAACATACAGCCATTAATGTCTAAACCGCTGGCAACAAAAGTGAGTACACCCCTAAGTGAAAATGTCCAAATTCGGCCCAAAGTGTCAATATTTTGTGTGGCCACCATTATTTTCCAGTACTGCCTTAAAGCAGTGTTCCAGCCGCAACATTTTTTTTTAAAAAAGTCAGCAGCTGCAAACACTATAGCTGTTGACTTTTAATAAGGACACTTACCTGTCCAGGGAGCCCGCGATGTCGGCCCCCCGTAGCTGATCTGTCCTTCGGATCGGGTGCAGGCACCGCCATTCCAACTAAGGGAAACCAGCAGTGGAGCCTTGCGGCTTCTCTGCCAGTTTCTGACTGCGCAATCACGAGTTCCGCTGCGCCTTATGAATGGCCAGCTTGTCTTCTGGGACACACACAGGTCCCAGAAAACAAAGGGGGTGCTTGTTGATGAAGAGGATGTGATGTCCTGGGCCACGGCCCGGCTGAATCAGAAGTACAAAAGTACTATTGGAAAAAAAAAATTTTAAATTTCAATATCCAAAAATGAGGGGTGGAGAGGTGGTCTTTCGTTTAAGACCACCTCTCAAAAGTTGGTGGAACTCCGCTTTAACCCTCTTGGGCATGGAGTTCAGCAGAGCTTCACAGGTTGCCACTGGAGTCTTCTTCCACTCCTCCATGACGACATCACAGAGCTGGTGGATGTTAGAGACCTTGCGCTCCTCCACCTTCCATTTGAGGATGTCCCACAGATGCTCAATAGGGTTTAGGTCTGGAGACATGCTTGGCCAGTCCATCATCTTTACCCTCAGCTTCTTTAGCAAGGCGGTGGTCATCTTGGAGGTGTGGTTGGGGTCGTTATCATGTTGGAATATTGCCCTTGGCCCAGTCTCAGAAGGGAGGGGATCATGCTCAGCTTCAGTATGTCACAGTACATGTTGAAAAGAATATACTAAGTGCGCTTGCAATCCAGTGATCAGAAATGTGAATAAAATGTAACTAAATAAGTTATTAAATCAATATAAGGTCAGTATATTAATTACCAATAATAAGTATTACCAAGTTCAAAAACTGCTTACAAATGAATTATAAAATCAAATATTGAATAAATATACATTCAGTGATCTAACACAAAAATAATCAAATCCATAATTGCAAAATAAAACATTCCAAAGTTCATGGATAGCTAGTATATTAAAAAGTAGTAGTACTAGAGATAAGTTCAGTCCATTCATAGAGAGTTCAGTGAAGGTACACCAGTCACATGGAGGGGAGTCACATATCCACAGTTCATTAGACACAGCCCATATGAGTGGAGAGGGAGGAAGGAAGGAAGTGTGAAGAGAAATCCCAGCAACCGGTGAATCCAGGAGACAATAAGGATGGACCCTTACCAGACACGGTGGACCTCCTTAATAGCAAGGTCTTATGCCCGTGCCAATACAGCCCTCTGCAGGGACAAATGGATGGCGGTGTCTAGATCCACCGATGTGTGCCGCGTTCCAACAGGAGGCAGTTCCAGCGTGTCAGCCTAGAAGGAGGCACTCGCTGATCCCAAGAGCCGTGAGTGCAAAAGGGGGCAAAAAACAAGCTCCAATAGTGTAGTAGAATTAAATGGTTTATTGCTACATAAAAGCAGAGAGCACATCTCGGCCAAACAGTGTGGATAAAAAATGTTAAAAAAGCCGGCATACAAAAGCGAACACCCGTGTACAACAACATGGGGCGAACAACGTGATGGCGTACAGTGCGTAGCCACGCCCTACATGTTTCCATTTAATTTTACTACACTATTGGAGCTTGTTTTTTGCCCTCTTTTGCACTCACGGCTCTTGGGATCAGCGAGTGCCTCCTTCCAGGCTGACACGCTGGAACTGCCTCCTGTTGGAACGCAGCACACATCGGTGAATCTAGATGCTGCCATCCATTTGTCCCTGCAGAGGACTGTATCTGCACGGGCATAAGACCTTGCTATTAAGGAGGTCCACCGTGTCTGGTAAGGGTCCATCCTTATTGTCTCCTGGATTCACCGGTTGCTGGGATTTCTCTTCACACTTCCTTCCTTCCTCCCTCTCCACTCATATGGGCTGTGTCTAATGAACTGTGGATATGTGACTCCCCTCCATGTGATTGGTGTACCTTCACTGAACTCTCTATAATTGGACTGAACTTATCTCTACTACTACTACTTTTTAATATACTAGCTATCCATGAACTTTGGAATTTTTTATTTAGCAATTATGGATTTGATTATTTTTGTGTTAGATCACTGAATGTATATTTATTCAATATTGGATTTTATAATTCATTTGTAAGCACTTTTTGAACTTGGTAATACTTATTATTGGTAATTAATGTACTCACCTTATATTGATTTAATAACTTATTTAGTTACATTTTATGCACATTTCTGATCACTGGATTGCAAGCGCACTTAGTATATTCTTCTTAGCCTATTACACTGATATTAGTGTTTTTTTGTTGCAACTGCAATTCAAGGTGTTTTATAGCTTTTTAGCGCGGTTTTCTCTTTTTTTCTTTATCGCAGTACATGTTGACACTCATGGTTCCTTCAATGAACTGTAGCTCCCCAGTGTCGGCAGCACTCATGCTGCCCCAGACCATGACACTCCCACCACCATGCTTGGCTGTAAGCAAGTCACACTTGTCTTTGTACTCCTCACCTGGTTGCCGCCACACACGCTTGACACCATCTGAACCATATAAGTTTATCTTGGTCTCATCAGATCACAGGACATGGTTCCAGTAATCCATGTCCTTAGTCTGCTTGGCTATAGCAAACTGTTTGCGGGATTTCTTGTGCATCATCTTTAGAAGTGGCTTCCTTCTGGGACGACAGCCATGCAGACCAATTTGCAGTGTGCGGCGTATGGTCTGAGCACTGACAGGCTGACCCCCCACACCTTCAACCTCTGCAGCAATGCTGGCAGCACTCACATGTCTATTTCCCAAAGACAACCTCTAAATATGACGCTGAGCCTGGGCACTCAATTCCTTTGGTTGACCATGGCAAGGCCTGTTCTGAGATCTAACCTGTCCTGTTAAACAGCTGTATGGTCTTGGCCACCGTGCTTCAGCTCAGTTTCAGGGTCTTGGCAATCTTTATATTGCCTAGACCATCTTTATGTAGAGCAACAATTCTTTTTTTCAGATCCTCTGAGTTCTTTGCCATGAGGTGCTATGTTGAACTTCCAGTGACCAGTATGAGAGAGTGAGAACGATAACACCAAATTTAACACACCTGCTCCCCATTCACACCTGAGACCTTGTAACACTAACAAGTCAAATGACACTGGGGAGGGAAAATTGGGCCCAATTTGGACATTTTAGGGGTGTACTCACTTTTGTTGCCAGCGTTTTAGACATTAATGGCTGTGTGTTGAGTCATTTCGAGGGGACAGCAAATTTACACTGTTATACAAGCTGTACACCCACTACTTTACATTGTAGCAAAGTGTAATTTCTTCAGTGTTGTCACATGAAAAGATATAATAAAATATTTACAAAAATGTGAGGGGTGTACTCACTTTTGTGAAACACTGTATATGTACACATTTTTTTACTGAATGAAAACCACAATCACAGCTAGAATTCCATTCATTCATGGGAAATTTTCCATCCTGCTCCTTCACATTTCCTCACTATGGTTGAAAACGGTCATCAATTTGATCCAATCAATAGAATATTGGAAAACTTAAACAGAAGAAACAGACAGCGCAAAACCTAATTACTAAAACTCAGCAGCTGGACACTGTAGGTCAATATACAAAACCTAAAAAGACATACACAAAATATAGCAGTGCAGCGCTCAATACAGGTCAGATGTATACACATAAAATGTACATATTAAACGTACATAAATAAAACGCATGAGGCAAAGTCCCAAAAAGTATATCTTAGTCCGGGGAGATCAAAAGCTGCCCACTTGCAGAAGGGGGATCCCTCAGTTGGCAAGGAAAGGGTGCAGTGATAGGATAAGATTGTATTCTTTGTATCACCACCAATGTGAACCTCCACCAAGGGCCTAGGCTGCTCACCTTATTGACTGGACCTTCTGCGTTAACAGCAAGGTCACTCATGCATTCCCTTCCACAGGGTAGATTATGGAGATAGGGGTCCACAGGCAGTATCCCAAATTCAGTCTTATCGGTTGATATATATCATGTTATAAAACAAAAATAACAGGACATAGTGCTCTCCATACGAAAAGGTATACAATTTATTAAATAAGAAAAATATTACTCACAATCGCGAATCGCTGAGGAAGTCCACACGGACGATACGCATGCGAGGGGCTCTGTGATGTCAGTACAGCCATCCATCTGGTTCATTTTATGCTGTAAACTCCTGCACTGGGAAACAGTGCTTGCTTTGTGAGTAATATTTTTCTTATTTAATAAATTTTATACCTTTTTCGTATGGAGAGCACTATGTCCTGTTATTTTTGTTTTATAACATGATATATATCAACCGATGAGACTGAATTTGGGATACTGCCTGTGGACCCCTATCTCCATAATCTACCCTGTGGAAGGGAATGCATGAGTGACCTTGCTGTTAACGCAGAAGGTCCAGTCAATAAGGTGAGCAGCCTAGACCCTTGGTGGAGGTTCACATTGGTGGTGATACAACAAATACAATCTTATCCTATCACTGCACCCTTTCCTTGCCAACTGAGGGATCCCCCTTCTGCAAGTGGGCAGCTTTTGATCTCCTCGGACTAAGATATACTTTTTGGGACTTTGCCTCATGCGTTTTATTTATGTACGTTTAATATGTACATTTTATGTGTATACATCTGACCTGTATTGAGCGCTGCACTGCAATATTGGAAAACTGTTCCAAAAATTAAACTTTTCAAACAAACTTCTACTGGTGTATGGTTAGCTTAGGAGGATCAATATGACCACCATAAAGTAGGAAAGCTCAATATTGGCAGCCTGCTTGTTTCTCTAAAGACAGATTCCCTTTTAAAACGTGTAGTCACTGTGCTACAACTACACATTGAATGCTGCCCACTTCTCATCTTGGTGTGTAGTTGTCTCTGTAAGGCCTCATGTACATGGCACTGCGTCGCTTTAACTGACAATTGCGAGGTCGTGCGACGTACCCAAACATAATTGACATCCTTTTTTTCCAACAAATAGAGCTTTCTTTTGGTGGTATTTGATCGCACCTGCGGTTTTTATTTTTTGCGCTATAAACAAAAACAAAACAATTTTGAAAAAAAAAACACAATATTTTGTACTTTTTGCTATAATAAATATCCCCATTTTTTTTTTTAAAAGCTAATTTTTTCTCAGTTTAGGCCGATATGTATTCTTCTACATATTTTTGGTAATAAAAATCGCAATAAGTGTATATTGATTGGTTTGTGCAAAAGTTATAGTGCCTACAAAATAGGGGATAGATTTATAGCATTTTTATTTATTTTTTTTTACTCGTAATGGCGGCGATCTGCGATTTTTATTGTGACTGCGATATTATGGCGGACACATCGGACAATTTTGACACATTTTTGGGACCATTGGCATTAATACAGCAATCAGTGCTATAAAAATGCATTGATTACTGTAAAAATGTTACTGGCAGTGAAGGGGTTAACACTAGGGGGCGATCAAGGGGTTGACTGTGTTCCCTTAAGTGTGTTCTAACTGAAGGGGGGGGAGGGGACTGACTAGGGGAGATGACAGATCGCTGTTCATACTTTGTATGAATAGACGATCTGTCACTTCTCCCCTCAGAGAACCTGGATCTCTGTGTGTACACACACACAGAGATCCCGGTTCTCGCCGTGTCACGAGCGATCGCGGGAGCCCGGCAGTTATCGAGACCGCCGGGCACTCGCATCAGCTCCAGGAGCGAGCAGCGGGCGCGCGCTTCTAGTGGCCGCCTAAGGAAGTGACATAACATAACGTCGATTCGCCTGCCCGTGCCATTCTGCCGCAGTACAACAGCGGCGGCTGGTTGGCAAGCGGTTAAATCATTCAGGAGAGATTAAACAACGTCCCGTCTACATGAAGCGTTATAGTATGCTAGAAGCATTTTTTATCTAATTCCATCAATTTTTCAAAGTTGAATTGGTGCTCACAGTTTGTTGTGAAGTGTGAACTGTATATTTTAATGCTGCATACATTATTAATATTGAACACACTTTTTTTTTCCAGCTTGCAGTATCAACGGTGTAATCCAGAAACAACATAAAACCTCTCTACCTACCAGATGACTTTAGCTTTTATTAATAAAAATGTAGCGTGTTTCGTTCCAACTAGAAATTTGCCTATAGTGCAGAGACATCAGAGTAGATGTGAGAAGAAGGATTGTGAATTGCAGACAACAGTTTCAGGTTGCAGAAGCAAAAATACATAGAAGAGTGATGGCAGAAAAAGCCTAAGTGGTCCATCGAGTCCCATTTTTTTTAAATTTATACATATTTTTGTTTTTATGTTACTTTTTTTTGTCCCAAGTATAGATCTATGTTTGTACCAAGCATGTTTGAATCCACTTACTGTTGACTTACTACCTCTGTTCAAAGTCTATTCTTATCTTTTCGGTAAGATAATACTTTCTAAAATTAGTTTTGACATTTCCTCCTGCTAGTTTGAAGTCATGTCCTCGTGTTCTTTAACTTGGCTTCATATTGAAAATACTGTTCTCCTGAACCCTATTCACTCCCTTGATGTATTTTATGTTTTAACTACCTCAGTTCTACCCCCTTCATGACCCGGTCCATTTTTTTGTTATTTAGCACTGTGCTACATTACCTAGTAATTGCTCAGTCATGCAATGCTATACCCAAACAAAATTTATATCATGTCTTTGCACACAAATAGAGCTTTGCTTTGATGGTATTTGATCACCGCTGGGTATTTTATATATAACCGCTTCCGCACCAGCCGCTGCAGTTATACTGTGGCAGGTTGGCTCCCCTGGGCGAGCCGTCGTAGCTAGACGTCGGCTCTTTAAGATGCTGTAGGAGGCGCATGCCCACAGCGTGTCCCCGGAGCCGATGCGAGTGCCCGGCGGGAGCGATGACCGCTGGGCACCCGCGATCGCTCGTTACAGAGCGAGAACCAGGATCTGTGTGCGTAAACACTTACAAATCCCGGTTCTGTCAGGGGAGAGGAGACAGATCGTGTGTCGTATGAACACCGATTGGTCTCCTCTCCTAGTCATTCCCCTCCCCCCCACAGTTAGAACACACCTAGGGAACACAGTTAACGCCTTGATCGCCCCCTAGTGTTAACCCCTTCCCTGCCATTTATACAGTAATCAGTACATTTTTATAGCACTGATCGCTGTATAAATGTCACTGGTCCCAAAAATGTTTCAAAAGTGTCCAATTTGTCCGCCGCAATATCGCAGATCACTGCCATTACTAGTAAAAAAATAATAATAATAAAAATGCCGTAAATCTATGCCCTATTTTGTAGACGCTGTAACTTTTGCGCAAACCAATCAATGTACGCTCATTGCAATTTTTTTTTTAACCAAAGAATACATAGCCTAAACTGAGGAAAAACTTTTTTTTTTAAATTTGGGATATTTATTATAGCAAAAAGTAAGATATTGTGTTTTTTTCAAAATTGTTGCTCTTTTTTTGTTGATAGCACAAAAAATAAAAACCGCAGAGGTGATCAAATACCACCAAAAGAAAGCTCTATTTGTGTAAAAAAAGGACGTAAAATTTTTTTGGGTACAGCATCGCGCAACTGCGCAATTGTCAGTTAATGGTCTCCTGTCTAAATTGGACCTAGTATGTGTATGAATGAATGGAAGACAAGGACCTTAGAAAGCTCCTTGAGAGCAGGGACTGATGCGAATATACAATATATTTAAAGGTGCTATATAAATTGTTGGAGCATTATAAATACCTGTAATTAACCACTTTAGGTCCACCTTATAGCAGATATATATATATATATATATATATATATATATATATATATATATACACACACACACACACATGACCTGACACTTCCGGGTAGGGAAGGCGCATGCGCATCGCCAGCGGCTCGCTTCTGCTGTGATTATACACACAGCGGAAGCCAATCGGCAGATTCAGGGAACCCGATGTACTCCGGCACCCACCGATCGTCAGTCAGAGAGGTAGAACTGCAATCTACTTATGTAAACAAGGCAGGTCGCCGTTCTGACCAGAGGGAAGGGGTGGAGTTTGTTTTCCATCTCTTCCTCCAGTAACTGTAACACAGTATTGTAAAACACTGGCTAGGCACACAGTTAACCCTTTGATCGCCCCCGATGTTATCCCTTCCCAGCCAGTGTCAGTACAGTGACTGTGCATATTTTTAGCACTGATCACTGTATTAGCATACCTCCCAACATTTTGAGATGGGAATGAGGGACACCTGCTGTCAAGCGTATGCAGGCATAGGACACGCCCCCTGTCACACCCCCTTAAAAACGAGAATTAACCCAAAAAAGGTTAATTAAATCCACAAGGACTTTTTTTTTCCCACTACTATTCCTTTTATATTGGCTTTTAAAATGTACAAATGCAGCAATTTAGTAATTGGATGAAAGGTTTAGCACTGGGAAACACTTTTTGAAAGATAAAAAGTGCATTTTATATACAACTATATAGATCAGACCAAAATGAGGGACAAATGAGGGGGAAAGAGGGACAGAGGGACATTGCACCAAACCCCTGATCCCCATATTTAAGAGGTCCTGTCATGCTTTTTTTTTTCTATTACAAGTGATGTTTACATTCCTTGTAATAGGAATAAAAGTGACACATTTTTTTTTTTAAAAAAGAACAGTGTAAAAATTAAAAATAAAAGCCCCATCCCGAGCTCGTGTGCAGAAACGACCGCATACGTGAGCAGCGCCCACATATGAAAACGGTGTTCACACACATGTGAGGTATCACCTCGATCGTTAGAGCGAGAGCAATAATTCTAGCCCTAGACCTCCTCTGTAACTTAAAACATGTAACCTGTAGAATATTTAAAACATTGCCTATGGAAATTTTTAAGGGTAAAAGTTTGTTGCTGTTCTATGAGCGGGTGCAATTTTGAAGCGTGACATGTATCAATTTATTTAGCATAACATTTTTCACAATATAAAAAAAAAATTGGGCTAACTTTACTGTTGTCTTATTTTTCAAAAAAGTGTATTTTTTCCCCAAAAAAAAGTGCGCTTGTAAGACCGCTGCGCAAATACGGTGTGATAGAAAGTATTGCAATGACCGCCATTTTATTCCCTAGGGTGTTAGAAAAAAAAAATATATATATATATATCTCTCTCTCTTTTATATATATATATGTATGGAGGTTCTTTCTAAGTAATTTGCTAGCAAAAGAAAAACAGTTTTTAACTTGTAAACACCAAATCTCAAAACAAGGCTCAGGGCTGAAGTGGTTAAGACAGAATTGATGGAAGAACCCGGGTTATGCTTTTTAAGTATGATAGATGTATCTAGGATCCCAGAAAACACCCATGTACCAATAGTTAGGACTCTCTTTCAGGCCCGTAAACTTATAACCCAAAAATGGTTGTCTCCACCTCCTCCGACATTAGGAGAATGGAATATGCAAATAAATGATACGGTACTTAGAGAAAAATCTATATATCTACATAGGGACTGCCCAGAAAAAATGTGGTAAGGTGTGGGGATGTGGCTGACTACCATGGGTTCAGCACTCACAACCATCAATTAGAGTGGCACAAGTGGATTGAGGACAGATATAGTTGTGATGATGTATTGACCTCCCGAGACGGGAGCCTGAAATGTGTGTCCAGGGAGGGAGCTATAAATAGATTAGTGGGGAGGGGCTGTGTGCCTTTCCTCCAATCAGCTGTCTCGCAGTCTCTCACAGTGTATAGCAAATATCCACACCCAGTGCTGAATGAGGAAGTGAAAATTCTAACAGGACGTGCACTTTTCTAAACAGTATATAGAGCTGAAGACAGCAGATATACATGTAAGGTTATTGAGAATGGAGACCAGTCCCCTATTGCTAGACACCTATAGATCCTATAGATGGATAAATATGGACTCGGAACTGATATAGACCGTGTACACAGACAGTGTTGCCAACCATCAGTATTTTTACTGACAGCCAGTAAAAAACAGGCATTTTCCTCCTGCCATTAAATGCCAGTAAAAGTAAAAGGTTGCCAGTAAAAAATATGGCCGTGACTCTCGGCTTGGTCCAAAGTTGGCTATGATCGGGTGGCTCTGGCGGAGGTGGTGCCTGAGCGCGTCGTGTGATGTCATGGTGCAATGGAGCCAAGCAGAGCGGCCAGAGCCTCGTGTGCGGGTCTGCGGTATGGAAGCAAGGCAGGTTGGGCTCCGGACCGTCAGTGCTGTTTAGACTGGAGGGAGCGCTTGGCGAGAGACTGTCACTGTGACTCAGGAGGGGACGTGTTGTGTCAGAAAGGTCTCATCATCACCTGTGGTGCTGCACACTGCTGTCAGTGTCATTGTGAGAGTGAATTTTATGTGTGTGTCGCCCATTCTAATTCTTGCCCTCCTGAGTCCTGTCCCTGAGCTACTTACTTACTAGGGGTGCAACGGATCAAAAAACTCACGGTTCGGATCGTTCCTTGGATCAGGAGTCACGGTTCGGATCATTTTCGGATCAACAAAAAAAAAAATCTCCCCCACTGTAATATCTATCCACAATCTCCCTATTGGCAGGGTGTGGCAGATTATTGGCAGAGTATTGCAGGGTATTGGCGGGTATATTGGCAGGGTGTTGGTGGCTATATTGGCAAAGTATTGGCAGGGTATTGGCAGACTATTGGCAGGGTATTGGCAGGGTATGGAAGAGTATTGGCAGGGCATTGCAGAGTATTGGCAGGGTATTGCAGCAGGGCATTGCAGAGTATTGGCAGGGCATTGCAGAGTATTGGCAGGGTATTGCAGCAGGGCATTGCAGAGTATTGGCAGGGCATTGCAGAGTATTGGCAGGGTATTGCAGCAGGGCATTGCAGAGTATTGGCAGGACATTGCAGAGTATTGGCAGGGTATTGCAGCTGGGCATTGCAGAGTATTGGCTGGGCATTGCAGAGTATTGGCAGGGCATTGCAGAGTATTGGCACTGCTGCCATCCGATCTCTCCCCTCCACTGAACAGATCAGTACACAGAGGAGAGAGAGGAACCGGCGTCACGACATGACACCGGTTTGTTACAAGTGATCGCTCCGTCATTTGACGGAGCGATCACGTGCTAAACGGCCGCCGGGTGTACCAAGATGGCCGCCGCTCCGGAGCTAGGCCAAAACCGCGGCCTTTCCTATGGCCGAGGCCACAGAGCGCTCCGCGGATCACGGGTGTCCCGTACGGATCAACCTCCGCGGATCGGATCACGGATCGATGACGATCCGTTGCACCCCTATTACTTACTATATCAAAAATAAAATAAGAAATATGGTTTTTTGCCTTATCTACTATAAATCATATTGCTAATTGCATATTGTATTTGTTTGTAGCCTAAATACTCTCATTTGCACTTAAAACTGTAATTTTGTAACTTTTGGAAATGTCAGTAAGAAAATGTGGCTGTGCCAGTAAATTCTGGGTGTTGAGTCAATAAATTTCAATCTGGTAGGTTGGCAACACTGGTTTTGGGGGCCATGAAATGTCAAGATACACAACACCCCTGCAAAGGTCAGATCGAGGGCAGTAATTTTAGCAGTAGACCTCCTCTGTAAATCTAAAGTGGTAACCTGTAAAGGATTTTAAAGGCTTTTAAAAATGTATGTAGTTTGTCACTTTTTAAAGCATGTCGTGTTTGGTATCCATGTACTCGGCGTAAGATCATCTTTTTTATTTCATCAAACATTTGGGCAATATAGTGTGTTTTAGTGCATTCAAATTAGTGTTTTTTTTCCAAAAAAATTGTGTTTGAAAAAAATCACTGCGCAAATACTGTCAAGATACGGGGATACCACATGTGTGAGACTTTTTGGGAGTCTAGCCGTGTACAGGACCCTGAAAACCAAGCACCGCCTTCAGGCTTTCTAAGGGCGTAAAATGGTGATTTCACTTCTTCACTACCTATGACAGTTTCGGGGGCCATGAAATGTCAAGATACACAAAACCCCTCCTAATTAGACACCCCAAGCTATTTACTGAGAGGCATTATCTAGGTCCACCCCTCCCATGTTAAGGTTGTATTCGTGGACACAGAGGGATTTCTCCACAACAAAGAATTTGTTGGAATTTGGACTGTTGTATCTGCATGAAGGGAGGACAGAACGAAAACATTCCAATTATCACTTCACTGCTAACAAATTATTACATTTCAAGCAAGCTCTCTCCCCCCAGTCTAAGTCGGGATTCTACAAGCCGTTGGGGGAAGCCACGGCGATTAGATCGCAAGGTGCCACATGCACTAATTCCACAATCAAAAAGGAGACTAAAAAGTGGCAATAATTGTCCACATACAAGTGGTACCCCTTTCCGAATAAGGGTGACACCAAGTTCCCCCTTACCAGCACTCCCAATGTAGTCTGGGCAGTTCTCGGGCTCCACGTGACTATCTCTTCCCTCGTAAACTATAAAACCATATGTATAGCCTGTTGCCCTGTCACAGAGCTTATACATCTTGACCCCATATCTGGCATGCTTGCTGGGAAGACAAGTGGCCAGAAAACGTAATCAGGGACTCATCTCATCAACGCAGACAACTTGATCGGGAGTAAACAAGGCTGCAAACTGTTGGTTGAAGTGGTTTACGAGAGGACGAATTTTGTGGAGTCGATCGTATCCAGGGTCACCCCGAGGACGACAAGATCTGCTCGCATCCTGTCCTGGTCATGGAGGCAGAGAACACGGGCATATGGTGAATTGGGTCAGTGGACCAATATGACCACAACTCACTTTTTTTAACTATGCCCATGAGAGGAGGGATAGGCCCAGGAAGGTCTTAAATTCAGAAACTGTAATAGGTATCCAATCTCTTGCAAGGACCAACTGGGGATTAGTGGCAATGAATTGACCAGCATACAAATTGCTTTGGTCCACAACAGATCTATAGAGATCTTCCGTGAAAAACAGCGAAAAAAAAATCAAGTGACGTAAAATCAACTGTTTCCACCTGAATTCCAGGTTGGCCAGTGAATGGGGGAAGTACAGGTGCTGCAGAAGTGGTGGGCTTTCAATTTGGGTTGGCAAATGCAAC
Organism: Aquarana catesbeiana; assembly: GCF_042186555.1. Classification (NCBI taxonomy): domain Eukaryota; kingdom Metazoa; phylum Chordata; class Amphibia; order Anura; family Ranidae; genus Aquarana; species Aquarana catesbeiana. The sequence continues at coordinate 67,076,471 of NC_133332.1, forward strand.
AGGAAGGGCACTATGGGCTTGACAGGCCTGTGTTTGTCTTCTTGGTGGCTGCGGGACACTAGTTGTGCTAGCCACCTCACCAGCTTGAACTGCACTTATGGGACTCGCCATGTTATGTTACTGCAGTGCTGGATGTACGACCAGGATGTACTAGGCCGCTGGTGCTTGCCAGTTCTCATAAGGATGAGCGGCACTAGTACTGGCTCTCTGCTCCATACAAGAACCCTGCAGTTCTTGCACCTCAACAACAGCCGAAGAACGGGGTCGGGTACGCCTGACCTTGGCAGGGACCACTACTCCGTCGTCAGAGCTATCTGTCAGGGTGCTGCTGCTGTCTACTGTTTCGTATTCTGAGCCAGAATCGGACAGATGAGGGACTTCCTCTTCTTTATCTGTCATGCTCAGAAACGTGTAGGCCTCTTCACTAGTGTGCCTTCGATTGGACATTTTGGCCTCTAAATTTACTGGTACACTAGTGAGACGCACAGGAAAAAAGAGCACCTGACTGTCAGCGACTAATTAAAACGCTACCAAAAAAACTGTTAGCGTTCGCAGGGATCAGGCCTGACGGCAAATGCTGCAGTCATGTGTTTAGTGTTTTGTAAGTGACAGTGATCGATTGATACTGCACTTGGGTGGGCTGGGCTGGGCAGAGGGCCCAAACGCAGGTGCTAGCAAGTATCTGGGCTGATCCCGATAACACTGCGTTTTTGGGAAACCTAAACTATTGGGGACGCTAATATAGTTCCGATAAGATCAAAGATATCAATCCGTTCAGACACTATATTACTAAGGGAGGTATATGGTGCGTGTGTGTGTTTTAGCGCTACTGCCACTAACCTGACGCTACCTGGGGCGACGCAGACCCTATCTGACGCTAAAACCTGACTGATGTCACCCACCGGGTGATCAGGGGGTTAAACCTTTTATTAGGTAATATACGGCGGGTGCCCTGACGCTATAAAAAAATAAGGAACTAACCAGCGGCACCCGTGACACTAATACGGTAATCATTGGTGACAGGGTGATCAAGGGGTTAAACCTTTATTAAGGGGGGTTGGGGGGGTCCCTAGACCTATCTGCAGCTACTACTAAGTACCCTAACACTGATTATTGTCACAAATGACACCAGTACAGTGATCAAAGAAAAATATGAACACTGCACTGGGTGACACTGTGACAGGGAGTGAAGGGGTTAACTGGGGGGGCGATCAGGGGATGAAATGTGTGCCTATGTGTACTGTGTCAGTGTAGTGTTGGTGCAACTTACTGAGATGTCTTCTCTCCTCTCTCTGGAACAAAAAGAGTTCCACGAGGGGAGATGACATCACTTACACAGGCAGGGGAAGGATTTCATTCGCCAGAACCCATAACCAGGTCCAGGCCATTGGCCTGGGCCTGGGGACTGATCGGTTATGAAGCTAATCTGATCGTCGCCGCTCCCTAGGCGGCCACACTCCTGACGTAAGGTAACGTCACTTCGCCCAGCTGAGCCAACCTGCCTCAGTAAAACTGCGGCGGCTGGTCCGGAACTGTTTAAAGAAAAAAGACCAAAAATTTGGAAAAAACAAACCACAATATTTTCTACTTTCTGATATAAAACATATTCAATAAAAAAAAAAAAATCAAACGTCTTCATAAATTTAGGCCAAAATGTATTCTGCTACATGTTTTTGGTAAAAATAAATCCCAATAAACATATATTGCTTGCGTGAAAGTTATAGCATCTACAAACTATAGTATACACTGGAATTTTAATTTTTTTTTAGACTAGTAATGGCCGTAATCAGCAACTTCTAGTGGTACTATGAGTGCAGTGGGCAATCTGACACTAAATGACACTAGGTGGGAACTGACACTGACATCACCAGTGACAATACAGTGTTCAGAGCTAACACCATACTGTACTAATGACACTGGCTGGGAAGGAGTTAACATCTAGGGCAATCAAAGGGTTAAAGAGGAAGTAAACCCCCTGGTTTGTTTGTACCTATAGGTAAGCCTATAATAAGGCTTATCTATAGGTACTGTAAATATCTCCTAAACTTGCACTGTTTAGGAGATATTTACTGTATACGCCGCTGATTAGGTAATCGACGTGTGCACTCCGAAGGAACGGCCGTCCGTGCCATTTCTTCAGAGCCCTGTGCAGTGACAGCGTTCTGGACACAGCCGATCAGCGGGTCCCACCCATAAATCATTGGCCGGGACCAGCTGACAAAATCCCGCAGTGTCTAATCACAGTGGGTGTCAGCACGGGTGGGCGCGCATGTGCGCCCTAAACCTGAAAGAGGCCAGCGACGTACAGATACGTCATTGTGCCTGTACGGGCCGCCCATCCATTCTGCATTGCAGGCAGGCAGACCAGAAGAGGTTAATCATATCCCCCCTTTTCCTTCTTCCTTTTAGACTTTACTTATTAAGTTCCTGGAGTCTCTCTTGATATATTTTATCCCTCAGACCTTTCACCATTTTTGTTGCCTGTCTTTGAACTTGTTCTATCTTATCAATATCTTTTTGTAACTTGGGTCTCTAGAACTGGACCCAATATTGTAAATTAGTTGACGATGAAATGTGCAGCATGATGTGGATTCTCCTGAGGGCTGCACTGAACAGGTTGTGTCAGGTAAACCGCAGGCATAATATCTATTATACACTCGGGGCTGGAGTTTAGCCCGGGCATGTAGAAGCCTTTAGGGAGATGTGAAAAGAATTGTAATGTGGTATGGTTTAGCATGGAAAATGGACCCCCCCTCTCCGTTTTATCTAGAGGAACAATTTCCATGAATTGCCTTGTGAATGCAAAGAAACATTGTATTTACCAAAGCATATTGGATAACATATAGTGGGATTGGTTTATGAAGACCAAAGGGAAGAAAAGTGGGCGTTGCCATAGCAGCCAATTAAATGCTCTATTTTACACCTTAAAGTGGTTCTAAAGATAGAAGGTTTTTTAACTTTATGCAAGGTAAAAAAAAATTCAGCATGCAGTACCCCCCAGCGCCTCTCATTATACCTATCTGAGCCCGATCTTGATCCTGCGCTGTGCAAGAGAGCAGCGTCTCTCTCTCTCTCTCTCTCCTCATAGGCTCAGACACAGCAGCGGTATTTATTGCTCCTGCTGGTGTCAATCGCAGCCAGTGAGAAGTGAGCGGGGGTTGAGGCCGTTCCACGCTCTGCGGCTTACTGTAGGGGCACTCAGGAACCAGGAGCGCCTGCGGGGGTTCTAATAAGAGGAGGATCGCGGCTGCTCTGTTCAAAATCTTTGCACAGAGCAGTTTGTTTTTTGTTTTTTTAAATTAGAATGTTTACAATAACTTTAAAGGAAATATAAGGTGACAGTATACATTTTCATTTTACAACATCGGCATTGTAATAGCAATACAAACAATTGGTATTTTTGACAATCAATTATAGCAGCGGTCCCGAAACTTTTTGAAACCAATGACTGGTTTCATGGCAGCCGATTTTCCCAAGGACCAAGGGTGATTTTGGTGGATGGGTTGGGGGATGGGATATACACGGAATCTGTCCTCAGCCCCCCCCCTTCACACCACAACCCCCCTTTACAGCACAGTCCTCCCTTTATATCAGTGTCCTCAGTTTCCTTTCACATTAAAGCCCCCCCTTGCATTACAGTGCCCCTTTATAGTGCAGTCCCCTTTACATCACAGTGCCCCTTTAGATTAATGTAACGGGGACTGCTCTGTAAAGGGGGGGGGCACTGTGATGTAAAGGGGGGGCACTGTAATGATTACAATGCCCCTTTACAGTGCAGTCTGCGTTATGTTACAGTACCCCTAGCATACACAGCTTCCTCCATCACAGTGGTCCTGAAGTCTGACCCCCCCTTCCCCCTCCTCCTTTCCTTTCTAACATCACACACCGCTAACCTCTGCCTCCCCTGCACAGGACTCCAGGCTGTGACCAGTCTGTGTGTCCTCTCCCGGCTCCCCTGCCCACCCGAGGATGTCATCCTATCAACAGGGAATCGCTGCCTGTCTGCTGGTCACCTCTTTCCTCAACTTCCCAGATTCCCTGCAGGATTTGCAGCTTCTCTGCTGTTAACTTTCAATTTCCAAAGACTACGTATCCCATGGTTCCTTGCTGCCTGCAAGAAGCGATTCCTGTACTGACTCCGCCTCCTGAAACTTCTCCTCTCAGCACCTCTGTAGTTCAGAAGGCAAGTTTACAAACTTCAAGATCGTTCAGATTAACCACTTGCCGACCGCCTAACGCAGATATACTGTGGCAGAATGGCACGGGCAGGCAAAATCACAAACCTGGTACGTGATTTGCCTCCCACGGGGCGGTTAGCATCGTTAGAGGAGCGATCCGAGGTGAGGGGGGCCACTCATTCGTGACCACCCCCTCGCGATCACTCCCAACGAATGACAATCTTCCTCTTCCTCTGTAATGTAAACAGCGGCAGAGGAAGTGATGTCATCTCTCCTCGTGTCTTTTTCGTTCAGGTGCTGAGGAGAGAAGACATCAAGTAAGTGCACCAAACACCACACGTACAGTAGAACACTCTAGGCACACTTTTCAGCCCCCGTCACCCCCCGATCACCTCCCTGTACCCCCTGTCACAGTGACACCAATAGCATTTTTTTTTTTTTTTACTGATTATTGTATTGGTGTCAGTTTGTGACAGTTAGGAGTGGTAGGGCAGTTAGTGTTAGCCCCCTTTAGGTCTAGGATACCCCATAACCCCCCCAATAAAGGTTTAACCCAGTGATCACCCCCGTCACCAGTGTCACTAAGCGATCGTTTTTCTGATCGCTGTATTAGTGTCACAGATGACGCTAGTTAGGCAGATAAGTATTTATGTTCGCTGTCAGCGTTTTATAGTGTCAGGGACCCCCATATACTACCTAATAAAGGTTTTAACCCCCTGATTGCCCCCTAGTTAACCCTTTCACCAGTGATCACCGTATAACTGTTTCAGTTTCAGGTCACCCGCCGTTTATTACCTTATAAAGGTTTAACCCCCTGATCGCCCGGTGGTGATATAAGTTAGGTTTTAGGGTCAGATAGGGTCTGCGTCGCCCCAGGCAGCGTCAGGTTAGCGCCAGTACCGCTAACACCCACGCACGCAGCATACACCTCCCTTAGTGGTATAGTATCTGAACGGATCGATATCTGATCAGATCTATACTAGCGTCCCCAGCAGTTTAGGGTTCCCAAAAATGCAGTGTTAGCGGGATCAGACCAGATACCTGCTAGCACCTGCGTTTTGCCCCTCGGCCCAGCCCAGCCCACCCAAGTGCAGTATCGATCGATAACTGTCACTTACAAAACACTAAAACACACATAACTGCAGAGTTCGCAGAGTCAGGCCTGATCCCTGCGATCGCTAACAGTTTTTTTGGTAGCGTTTTGATACAGTAGCTAACAGTCAGGAGTTTTTTTGCCTGTGAGTCTCACTAGTGTACCACTAAATTTAGAGCCCAAAATGGCAAATCGAAGGTACGCTAGTGAAGAGGCCTAAACGTTTCTGAGCATGACAGATAGTGTCATCTGTCAGATTCAGGCTCAGAATACGATCCTGTAGACGACAGCGGCTCCATGACAGATAGCTCTGACAACAGAGTTGTGGTCCCTGCCAAGGTCAGGCATACCAGACCCGAACTTCTTCTTCTGTCGTTGAAGTGCAAGAACCGCAGGTCCCTCGTATGGAGCAGAGAAGTACTAGTGCCGCTATTCCTTCTGGTGAACTGGCAAGGACCAGCGGCCTAGTACACCCTGGTCATACATCTAGCACTCCAGTAACACGTGGTGACGTGGTAAGTCCCATAAGTGCAGTTCAAGCTGGTGATGTGGCAAGCACAAGTAGTGTCCCGCTGCCACCAAGAAGACGAACACAGGCCCATCGTGCCCATAGTGCCCTTCCTGCTGCATTCGCCAATCCTAATTGAGAACCCACCACTTCTGCAGCACCCGTACTTCCCCCTTTCACTGGCCAACCCGGCATTCAGGTGGAAACAGCTGATTTTACGTCACTTGATTTTTATTCGCTGTTTTTCACCGAAGATCTCTATAGATCTATTGTGGACCAAAGCAATTTGTATGCTGGTCAACACATCGCCACTATTCCCCAGTCCTCCCTTGCCAGAGATTGGAGACCAATTACGATTTCCGAATTTAAGCTCTTTCTGGGCCTTTCCCTCAACATGGGCATAAATAAAAAGAGTGTCTGTGTTGATGAGTCCCTGATTAAGTTTTCTGGCCGCTTGTCATTCAAACAGTACCTTCCCAGCAAGCGTGCCAGATACGGGGTCAAGATGTATAAGCTCTGTGACAGGGCCACAGGCTATACATGTAATTTTATGGTTTACGAGGGAAAAGATAGTCACGTAGAGCCGACAAACTACCCTGACTACATAGGAAGCGCTGGCAAGATTGTGTGGGACTTGGTGTCACCCTTATTAGGAAAGGGGTACCACTTATATGTGGAAAATTATTATACGAGCGTGCCACTTTTTAGTCACTTGTTTGATCAGCAGATTGGAGCATGTGGCACCGTGCGACCTAATCGCCGGGGTTTTCCCCAGCGCCTTGTAGATTCCGGTCTTAGGCTGGAGGAGAGAGCCTGCTTGCAGTGTAATAATTTGCTCGCTATGAAGTGGAGGGACAATAAGAATGTTTTCATTCTTACCTCCCTTCATGCAGACACGACGGTCCAAATTACTACGGCGACTGGTGTTGTGGAGAAACCCCTCTGTGTCCACGAATATAACCAAAATATGGGAGGGGTGGACCTCAATGACCAGTTGTTGGCGCCGTACCTAGTTGCCCGTAAGGCCAGACGCTGGTACAAGAAAGTGTCTGTTTATTTATTTCAATTGGCTTTGCTGAACGCTTATGTGCTATACAGAGCTTCAGAACGGACTGGATCCTTCCTTAAATTCCAGGAAGAGATCGTCAGAGCCCTTCTGTTTCCAGACGGTGCTCCACCTCATCTTTCCCAATCAAATGCAGTAAGCTGGCTGCATGAGAGGCATTTTCCTTATGTCCTCTCGAGTACCCCTACCCAACGAGCCCCCCAAAAAAGATGTCGTGTCTGCAGCAAGCGCGGATATAGGCGTGACACCCGCTATTATTGTCCCTCCTGTCCTGACAATCCTGGTCTTTGCATTGGTGAATGTTTTGAACGCTACCATACACTAGTTGTGTATTAGCATAGGGTACAGCATTGCACAGACTAGGCACACTTTCACAGGGTCTCCCAAGATGCCATCGCATTTTGAGAGACCAGAACCTGGAACCGGTTACAGTTACAAAAGTTACAGTTACAAAAAAAAGTGTAAAAGAAAAAAAAAGTAAAAAAAAAACACAAAAAAATATAAAATAAAAAAACCAAAAATAGTTGTCGTTTTATTGTTCTCTCTCTATTCTCTCTCTATTGTTCTGCTCTTTTTTACTGTATTCTATTCTGCAATGTTTTGTTATCATGTTTTATCATGTTTGCTTTATTAGGTATGCAATTTTTTTATACTTTACTGTTTACTGTGTTTTATTGTTAACCATTTTTTTGTTTTCAGGTACGCCATTCAGCTGCAGAGCGGATTTATTTATCTTGACAGCAACAGCGTTTGCTCCCATGATACATAAAGCCGTGACTCCAGCGCTGTCGGAGGTGATTTCACCACCACAGTTAAAAAAAGAGCATATATGTCGAGGTATGGGGGCAACAGGGGCGGAGGAGCGATTTGCTCCTACCTTTTGCGGGTGGATGCCCCCATGCTTCGACATATATATATTTTAGGCACAGGTTGAGTTAAAAAATGTTTTATTTTTTACTATTTTTTTTTTGTATTTGCTTTGCAGGTATGGTAAGTCTTAATGTTATACTGTAATGTTACTTTGTTTTATTGTTAACCATCATTTGCTTAGCAGGTACGCCATTCAGTTGCAGCACGGATTTATTTATCTTGACAGCAACAGCGTTTGCTCCCACGATACATAAAGCCGTGACTCCAGCGCTGTCGGAGGTGATTTCACCACCACAGTTACATACTTCAGCATATATGCCGAAGCATGGGGGCAACAGAGGGCGGAGGAGCGATTTGCTCCTAACTTTTGCGGGAGGATGCCCCCATGCTTCGGCATATATATACGGTGCATGTATGCCCATCATTAGAAGTGGGTGGATGAAGGGAGGTATTCTAATGGTGGGCATACCCACCGATCAATCTCTTTTTTTCGTTCAGCCCACAGGCTGCATTAAAAAAAAGTTTACAATATATGCCCAACAAGGCCCAGCAACGTACTGGTATGTTGCTGGACTTTGAGTGGTTATACCAGAATGATGCCTGCAGGTTTAGGTATCATCTTGGTATCATTCTTTTCAGCCAGCGGTCGGCTTTCATGTAAAAGCAATCCTAGCAGCTAATTAGCCTCTAGACTGCTTTTATAAGCAGTGGGAGCGAATGCCCCCCACCGTCTTCTATGTTTTTCTCTGGCTCTCCTGTCCCAACAGGGAACCTGAGAATGCAGCCGGTGATTCAGCCAGCTGACCATAGAGCTGATCAGAGACCAGAATGGCTCCAAACATCTCTATGGCCTAAGAAACCGGAAGCTACGAGCATTTCATGACTTAGATTTCACCGGATGTAAACAGCGCCATTGGGAAATTAGGAAAGCATTTTATCACACCGATCTTGGTGTGGTCAGATGCTTTGAGGGCAGAGGAGAGATCTAGGCTATCATAAGGGATATTTACATTCCCTGAGATAACAATAAAAATGATTAAAAAAAAAAAAAAAGCACCCCTGTCTCCCCCTGCTCTCACGCAAAGGCGAATGCAAGCGTCGGTCTGGCGTCAAATGTAAACAGCAATTTCACCATGCATGTTAGGTATCACAGCGAAGGTCAGATCAAGGGCAGTAATTTTAGCAGTAGACCTCCTCTGTAAATCTAAATTGGTAACCTGTAAAGGCTTTTAAAGGCTTTTAAAAATGTATTTAGTTTGTCGCCACTGCACGTTTGTGCGCAGTTTTAAAGCATGTCGTGTGTGGTATCCATGTACTCGGCCTAAGATCTTTTTTATTTCATCAAACATTTGGCCAATATAGTGTATTTTTAGTGCATTAAAATTTAAAAAAGTGTGTCTTTTCCCAAAAAAATGCGTTTGAAAAATCGCTGCGTAAATACTGTGTGAAAAAAAAAATGAAACACCCACCATTTTAATCTGTAGGGCATTTGCTTTAAAAAATATATAATGTTTGGGGGTTCAAAGTAAATCTTGCAAAAAAAAAAAAATTTTATGTAAACAAAAAGTGTCAGAAAGGGCTTTGTCTTCAAGTGGTTAGAAGAGTGGGTGATGTGTGACATAAGCTTCTAAATGTTGTGCATAAAATGCCAGGACAGTTCAAAACCCCCCCAAATGACCCCATTTTGGAAAGTAGACACCGCAAGCTATTTGCTGAGAGGCAGGCCGAGTCCATGGAATATTTTATATTGTGACACAAGTTGCGGGAAAAAGACCAATTTTTTTTTTTTTTTTTGCACAAAGTTGTCACTAAATGATATATTGCTCAAACATGCCATGGGAATATGTGAAATTACACCCCAAAATACATTCTGTTGCTTCCCCTGAGTATGGGGATACCACATGTGTGAGACATTTTGGGAGCCTAGCCACGTACAGGACCCTGAAAACCAAGCACCGCCTTCAGGCTTTCTAAGGGCGTATATTTTCGATTTCACTCTTCACTGCCTATCACAGTTTCGGAGGCCATGGAATGCCCAGGTGGCACAACCCCCCCCCCCCCAAATGAACCCATTTTGGAAAGTAGACACCCCAAGCTATTTGCTGAGAGGTATAGTGAGTATTTTGCAGTTCTCACTTTTTGTCACAAAGTTTTGAAAATTTAAAAAAGAAAAAAAAATACATTTTTCTTGTCTTTCTTCATTTTCAAAAACAAAAGAGAGCTGCAAAATACTCACCATGCCTCTCAGCAAATAGCTTGGGGTGTCTACTTTCCAAAATGGGGTCATTTGGGGGGGTTGGGCTATCTTGGCATTTTATGGCCTTCGAAATTGTGATAGGTAGTGAGGAGTGAATCAAAAATTTACGCCCTTAGAAATCCTGAAGGTGGTGATTGGTTTTCGGGGCCCCGTACGCGGCTAGGCTCCCAAAAAGTCCCACACATGTGGTATCCCCGTACTCAGGAGAAGCAGCAGAATGTATTTTGGGGTGTAATTCCACATATGCCCATGGCATGTTTGAACAATATATCATTTAGTGACAACTTTGTGCAAAAAAAAAAAAAATTGTCACTTTCCCACAACTTGTGTCAAAATGTAAAATATTCCATGGTCTCAACATGCCTCTCAGCAAATAGCTTGGGGTGTCTACTTTCCAAAATGGGGTCATTCGGGGGGGGGGGGGTTGTGCCATCTGGGCATTTTATGGCCTTCAAAACTGTGATAGGTAGTGAGGAGTGAAATCACAAATTTACGCCCTTAGAAATCCTGAAGGTGGTGCTTGGTTTTCAGGGCCCCGTACGCGGCTAGGCTCCCAAAAAGTCCCACACATGTGGTATCCCCGTACTCAAGAGAAGCAGCAGAATGTATTTTGGGGTATAATTCCACATATGCCCATGGCCTGTGTGAGCAATATATCATTTAGTGACAACTTTGTGCAAAAAAAAAAAAAGTTTGTAATTTTCCCGCAACTTGTGTCAAAATATAAAATATTCCATGGATTCAACATGCCTCTCAGCAAATAGCTTGGGGTGTCTACTTTCCAAAATGGGGTCATTTAGGGTGGTTTTGTGCCATCTTGGCATTTTATGGCCTTCAAAACTGTGATAGGTAGTGAGGAGTGAAATCAAAAATTTACGCCCTTAGAAATCCTGAAGGCAGTGCTTGGTTTTCACGGCCCCGTACGCGGCTAGGCTCCCAAAAAGTCCCACACATGTGGTATCCCCGTACTCAGGAGAATCACCTAAATGTATTTTGGGGCACAATTTCACATATTTTACCATGGCATGTGTGAGCAATATATCATTTAGTGACAACTTTTAGTAAAAATTTTTTTCTTTTTTTCATCATTATTCAATCACTTGGGACAAAAAAATGTAATATTTAATGGGCTCAACATGCCTCTCAGCAATTTCCTTGGGGTGTCTATTTTCCAAAATGGGGTCATTTGGGGGGGTCTTGTACTGCCCTACCATTTTAGCACCTCAAGAAATGACATAGGCAGTCATAAACTAAAAGCTGTGTAAATTCCAGAAAATGTACCCTAGTTTGTAGACGCTATAACTTTTGCGCAAACCAATAAATACACGCTTATTGCCTTTTTTTACCAAAAACATGTGGCTGAATACATTTTGGCCTAAATGTATGACTAAAATCGAGTTTATTGGATTTTTTTTATAACAAAAAGTAGAAAATATCATTTTTTTTCAAAATTTTATAGCCGTTTATAGAGCAAAAAATAAAAATAGCAGAGGTGATCAAATACCATCAAAAGAAAGCTCTATTTGTGGGAAAAAAAGGACGCAAACTTCGTTTGGGTACAGCATTGCATGACTGCGCAATTAGCAGTTAAAGCGACGCAGTGCCAAATTGTAAAAAGTGCTCTGGTCAGGAAGGGGGTAAATCCTTCTGGGGCTGAAGTGGTTAATGAGTAGGCTAGAAATAACTGAAATACCGTTTAGAAATTAAAATTAAAATATGATTTTAAATTTGGACCATAGATACGCTTTAATGGCTGCAAGGAGTGTTTCCTTAAATAGGTAGAAAGGTTTTTGATACGGAAGCTAGGCCATGGACAGCATTGTAAGTAAACGATTAAAAAACTATAATATTGGGGTAAATATCTCCAAATAATTTGGGTGTTTGTATAGAACACAGAGCTTTATATCAATACAAAAAGACTAAAAATATTTCACTATTAAAAAATATAGCATGGGGCCCCTACATTATAAACTAAGAAGATTTAACTTGTAAACCACAGACATCATTTTATGATTCCGCCATCTTCCAAAACTGCCATAAAATTGAAGGTCCGGTAGATGTAACTGATGAGATGTGAATTCACACAATAGTACTGGGGACAGTAGCGGAATCATCCACTTATAACACATTTCTCTGTAAGTAAGCAGTTCATCATGAAAGAGCATATTCTTTATAAATAAACACTTCGTGAATAAATCATACCCTGTTAGTGCTGCTGGTGACATACAGGCGTCATAGTCACATCAATGCAACACATAATCATACATATTCCAAAGGAGGGGTAACTGTATGGTCTTAATTTAGTGCTAAAGAGACTAAATTCCATTATAGGAAAGTTTCAAGGGTATTCCTTGGAAATCTGTTGTATCACGACAATCGGGAACACCAATGCATGTACCCATCGGTAAGGCCCAATTGGAGAACACAGTCGGACCATGACAGTTGGAATGTTCAACCCCTTGAGATGACAAAATGTTAACGTGGTGGTTTAGAAACCAGGTTGTGTCTTTCAGCAGAACGAAAGCAGTCACCATGTGCATAAGTTTAGTCCCTGTATATCATAAGACACTGTGCTACTTGGTAATAGCTGTATTATTGAATAATGTCTGAACAGACAATGATACAAATCCATCAGAGGGTTCACACCAAAAGGCAAAGAGTACCACGCAAAGAAGGTAAACTGGGTGGATCTCACCAATGGGAAATTATAGGAATACCCTATTATGTAGAGCAGTGGTCTCCAAACTGTGGCCCGCGGGCCAGATGCAGACCTTTTGTTTGCTTTTATCCAATCCTTGGGGCACTTTTTCATCTACTGATTCCAACAATGAGGCATAATCCCCCCCCCCCCGAGACCAGTGAAGAGGCACAATTCCTCCCAATGACACCAACTATGGGACACAATTCCTCCCAATGACACCACCAACAATTAGGCCCACTGACACTAACGATGGGGCATAATACTTCCCAATGACACCAACAACTGGGTCCAATGACACCACAATGGGGCACAATTCCTTCCACTGATACCAAGATGGGACACAACTCCTCCCACCAACGCAGAGACACAGTTCCTCCCAATGACACCAACAATTGGGCCCAATGACACCAACGATGGGGCACAATTCCTTCCAATTACACCAATGTTGGGGCACGACTCCTCCCACGACACCGATGAATGGACACAGTTCCTCCCAATGACATCAACAATTGGGCCCAATGACACCTACAATGGGACACAATTCCTCCCAATGACACCAAAGTTGGTGCACAATTCTTCCCACTGACACCAAGAATGGGGCATTATTATTCCCCACTAATGTCTGGACCTTTTCTACTCCCAATGGCCACAGTTCTTCCCCCCTAAAGTATAAAGCACAGTAAACTGGCCCTCTGTTTAGAAAGTTTGGAGACCCCTGATGTAGAGAAATGGCTCTCAGCTGGTGGCCTAGGGGGACCTTGTCACAGCATTTTAGGCAGCCTGGTCTTTGACTTTCTCGAAGTCGGTATTTGCATAGGTCTAGCCCTTCCTAGCACACTAAGGACAATGATTGGGCCTTGAGGATAGTTCACTTAGCTGGCACCCTTCTTGTCTCCAGAAAAAAAACAACAAAACACAATGGGGGGTCTGAACTGACCCCATACACCTTTATTGATATAAGTGAAGCACAACCACTGTTGTGTTCTACCAAGCAGGAAGCACAGCATGTACTGTATATGTAGCAACCAAATATGACTGCCCATGTTTATCATTATAGACATTCAATACACAGAAACAAGGTTGGTGGAAAACAGGTGGGTGGATTAGATGTTTGGGTAAACATTTAAGGCGCAGGTGAACTGGTATCCCCCACCCTGCACAGCCAGGTACACTGAATTTCCACAGTCACTCAGAGTCAGAGAGCAGTCCATGACTGCTTTTTTTTTGTTTTATTGGGGGTAATAAACTTGGATGGGGATAAGGGCTATATGGGATGCACACTCGACTTCAGAACAAACTTTTGGGACACTTCTCCTATATACAGTCTGTATACACTCCTTTGCTTCCTCCAGCACTCACTTGCTTGCAGAACTCTGCTGGCACACTGACGGTTAATCTGACACAGCACTTTTAGCAAAAAGCCTGTTATAGACAGGAACCCAAGTCAATGTCCAGCACACATCCCTGTGGCTACTGATCAAAGCACCAGCTCTTCAGGTACTGTCAGCCCAACTGGCTGCAGCTGCCCCTTTCACTAGCCCTCCTGGCTAACTTCTCCACAGTCCTCCCAGACTGCCACTCTTTCCACAGTCCCCCCAGACTGAACACTCACCAGCCCACCCAGCTGCCTTCTCAGGAGTTCTCCCAGACGTGCTGACCTGCTCCCGTGCCCCCAGGAAGGGGTTCCACCGTGTGTTGTGGGGGATCCTTCCAGCACCTGAGCCCCAGGCCTAAGGTCACCCCTGCTAGACTAGGGGGCACTCTCAAGTGCCACCGACAGCCTCCTCAGCACTCTATCTCCATCTTCCACCTGACTGCCCCTGCTGGCATGACTCATGTTCATTTATGAGGTGGCCCGCCCCCTGCCAGCCCATTTACTGGGGATTGGCTGGAGCTCTCATAAATATGCCAAGCAGCTCCTCCTAGCCTCCACCCACTACATCTGGAAGCTTCTGCATGGTTCCAGAAACAGGGAGAGGCACCAGAGATGTTGCTTGCTGAGACATCCAGCCTCCTTGAGTCACTGAACCCTGACCCAGATTTAACCCATGCCTGGCTCTCAGCCAAACCAATTTTCCTACACTAACAAACCTATTTACATCTAGCACACTAGCAGACATTCCAACCTGCAAAAACTCATTTCAGGGCGGTGACGCTTTGCGCCAGCGCCGACCCACCCCAATGAAATGCAGCCTTACTAGTGCAAATTAGATGCAGCCTATCATTGTCCACTCGTGCCACCTCATCAGTGCAGCCCATCAGTGTCCATCAGTGCAGACTATCAGTGTCCATTAGTGCCCACCAGTGCAGAACTATCAGTGTCCATCAATGTAGCTCATCAGTGTCCATCAGTCCCACCTCATCAGTGCCTACCAGTGCAGCCCATCAATGTCTTTCAGTGCCCATCAGTGCCACCTCATCAGTGCCCACCAGTGCAGCCCATCAGTGTCCATCTGTGCCACCTCATCAGTGCAGCCCATCAGTGTCCATCAGTGCAGACTATCAGTGTCCATTAGTGCCCACCAGTGCAGAACTATCAGTGTCCATCAATGTAGCTCATCAGTGTCCATCAGTCCCACCTCATCAGTGCCTACCAGTGCAGCCCATCAATGTCTTTCAGTGCCACCTCATCAGTGCCCACCAGTGCAGCCCATCAGTGTCCATCTGTGCCACCTCATCAGTGCAGCCCATCAGTATCCTTCAGTGCCACCTCATCAGTGTCCACCAGGGCAGCCTCAGTGTCCACCAGCGGAACGCTCCCGGCTCTGTCCTGCCCCATCCCCTGGCCACAGACAGAGAAGCCCGAATGGCTGGCGCAGCCGTATTCCATACGACTGCTCAGGCTGCTCTGTCTTCTGTCTGTGACAGGCTAGCCGGGAGATCACCTGCCGCAAGTGGGTGTCCGGGAGCCTGCAACCAAATGCGGGAGATTCCCGTGAGACTTGGAATGTCTGCACTAGCTAGAGGGTGCTACATTCAGAAAGAAAGATCACAAATATCATTGTGTTCTCATGATGGGTTTCATTCAACTTTGCTGCTCTGTATACTTTTGCAGGATGGTGTCTCAGAAACAGCCAGGCAACTAGCATTTTTACAAGTTTTTCAATGCCAGCTTCCATATTTCTTGCAGTACAGGTTTCATTTAAGGGCTGTGGTAATCATGGTCCCTATGTGCAACGGGGTTCAGAGGCGTGGCCAGGAATAGTAGAGTTCACCTTTTCATTTTTTGGTGAAAAGGTGAACTAACCATTTTAGGGCTCCTTTCACGTGACCATCTCCTGTTCCGTGTCAGCAGGGAATTTATAAACAGATCCCATGTTGAATCTGATCAGAACAGGGTGGATGTCACTTTTTGTGTCCATTCCAATTTTTCCACCATCTTATGATAGAGAAATAGACATGGGCGATTGTGCTTACGTTCAGTGCTCATCTGGTATGCAAAAAAATTGACTTTATCTATTTGTTTTTGCAGACCTAAACAAATTCAAATGTGGGCGGATGTAAACAGACGTACATTTTTTTGCATCCACACCCATAGGCATACAATTACACTGAGTTCCATGTAGATCCATATTAACCACTTGCCGACCGATGCACGCCGATATACGTCGGCACAATGGCAGCGGTGGGCAAATGGGCTTACCTGTATGTCCCCTTTAATTAGCGGGGCTACGCCGCGTACAGCGTGACCATGCCCGCGGGTCCTGCGGACTCGATGTCCGCCAGTGTCCCACGATCGTGCCACGGAGCCGCAGAACGGGGAGATGCCTATGTAAACAAGGCATTTCCCTGTTCTGCCTAGTGACATGACAGAGATCTACTGCTCACTGTTATCGGGAGCAGTGATCGCTGTCATGTCAGTGGTAGCCCCTCCCCCCACAGTTAGAATCACTCCCTAGGACACACTTAACCCCTTGATCGCCCACTAGTGTTTAACCCCTTCCCTGCCAGTGTCATTTACACAGTAATCAGTGCATTTTTATAGCACTAATCGCTGTATAAATGACAATGGTCCCAAAATAGTGTCAAAAGTGTCTAATGTGTCTGCCATAATGTCGCAGTCACGATAATAATAATAATGTCATATAACTATCCCCTATTTTGTAGTCGCTATAATTTTTGCGCAAACCAATCAATATACGCTTAATGTGTTTTTTTTTACAAAAAAAATATGTAGAAGAATACATATCGGCCTAAACTGAGGAAAAAATTAGTTTTTTTATATATTTTTGGGGGATATTTATTGTAGCAAAAAGTAAAATAATTGCTTTTTTTTCCAAAATTGGTGCTTTTTTTTTTGTTTATAGAGCAAAAAAGAAAAACCGCAGAGGTGATCAAATACCGCCAAAAGAAAGCTCTATTTGTGGGAAAAAGGAGTTCAGTTTTGTTTTGTTGCAACGTCGCACGGCCGCGCAATTGTCAGTTAAAGCGACGCAGTGCCGAATCGCAAAAAGTGCTCTGGTCAGAAAGGGGGTAAAATCTTCCGGGGCTGAAGTGGTTAAAAACATACTAACTCTACACATAGAAAGGGGCTTAAACAGGAGTTTTGTAAAATGTACTCCTCCAAAACAATTGTTTGCAAACTGAAAACAGAAGTACAGATCTCTCCATGCATTTTTCTTATATACAGTACATGAAATGCGTTAAGCAAAGTAGGGCAAATAAGTTTAGAAGGCTCGGCTTTTTTGAAAAGGACAAGTAGACGCAGTTGTAGACACAAAAATCTTCATCAGTTAGAGAATCCTGGACGGTCTAGGTCAGACCCTGTAATCCCGCACAACTCATGGATCAAGAGGCATAATCCTGTTGAGTCCTGTTTCGGGCTATTAAAGCATCCCTCCTGAAAACAGCAGTGATATTATTAGGACCAGCACCACGGGCTGCCCCGACAGGATTATGTCATTATTGATGAGTTTCCTGCAGACTAAAGGATTACATGTATTCCACTGTACAGAAAAAACATGTTGCACATCCTGTAATAAAGAGCAACTCTGAGCAAAAAGTGAAGTCAAACAGCGAAAATCGCTAATGCGTTCCTGTTAATCTCTGTTTTATAAAATACAAAAAAATCCAGATTGTGCACACTACTGTGGGTATAGGATTGTGTATATGAGATTGTATGACTTTATTGGTTGAACTAGATGGATTTATGTCTTTTTTCAACCTGAGCAACTCTGTATACTAGTCTTTCACATGCGTATATGATAGACATGTGCACCGCCGAAAAAATGTGTTCTTTTTCGATTCGTTTTTGTTTTTTTCCTATTTTTCGGGTCATTCGTTATGATCGCAATTCGTAAAATTAAAAATTCGTATATTCAAAAACACAAAAATTCGAAAATACAAAAATAAGAAAGAAAATCCAAAAATTCGAAAGAACGAAAATACGAAAATTCGAAATAATAACTAACTAACTAACAATAAACGAACTATTAAATTATATTATTTGGCTGTTAGTGAACATAACGAATATGAATTTATCCGAAGTTACAAATTATCCGAAATAACAAATGCCACATATAAAGAAATGGAACAGATCAAATTAATAATAAATAATAATAATAATAATAATACATTTTTATTATTATTATTGTTTTTTATTATTATTAATTTGTTATGTTCCATTCGTTTAAATACGGCATTCGTTATTTCGGATAATTAGTAACTTTTGATAAATTCGTATTCGTTACGTTCACTAACAGCCAAATTTGAAAGGCATTTCCAATACCTATAATTTAATAGTTTTAAATTTTTGGGTTTTCGGATTTTCGAATTTACGAATTTTTGAATTTACGAATTTATGAATTTTTGAATATTCGGATTTACAAATGTTCGGAAAAATTCGTTAAACAAGTTTTCGGTAATTTGGATGTTTCCGAATTAACGCATTTGTAGAAATTCGTTAAAAAACAAATTTGGAACAAAACGAATTGCACACGTCTAGTATATGAGTATATGCTGTGCAGCTTCTCCCATCATCCAGTTTAGAGTAAAGCTATGATATGCTCAGAGAGAGCTGGTGCTGAAATTAGTGCTTTTTTAATGCAGTGCAACACACAGCATGTTGCGTTTCTTATGCATTGCATTAGGCAGCCACACCAGTGCCAAAATCGCATATTACTTCTTTTTGGGAACACAACTCACATTTGCAGTTGCAGTGCATTGAGGCACCAAAGTGCACCAATGCAAGAAACATGCCTTACCACAGAGCAATAGCAAAAACCTGCCTAAAAGAGCTTGCTAACATTCCCTTACTGATCTCTGTAGCTGCATGTACTGTGGAGTGATTAATCTTCAAAGTTCACAACACAGACCCTGATGTCCCTTTCACACTTGGGTAATTAAGAATCACAGGCAGAATCGGCGCGATTCTGTCTGCAATTCCAAATTGCAGCAAAACGCATGATGTGTGTTTGGGTGCAGGATGACTGGTACCCCAAACATGGTGCGATTTTACAGCGATTGTTGCACGACCAAAACGCATATGAATCATGGCAAAACAGGCATGTAAAAAGACGCCTGGCTCAGGGCCAAAATTTAGTCCCTGAGCTTCTTTAGCATGACAAAGGCGAACAAGGCAGCCCATCCACTTGAATACGTGACACGCAGAAACGCAATAAAATTTTTAAAATCGCGTTCCTACTATGCAATATGTAAATAGGGTCTGAAGCTGGTTTCAGTTGGTTTCTAACAGCTTACAGCGCCTGATATTTTATACTGTAGATTTGAAGACTGGCAGGCTGCTAAGTCTCTGCTACCAAAAAAACATAGAGAAGAGGAGATGTGATTTCACTGCTTCTGTTGTAACCTTTGAAAATACGTATCTTCACAGTGCAAGCAGCTACAGAGGTTAATGATGATGTGTCTTAATGTGCTTTGACTGCTTGTACATAGCCTGGGTCTCATGGCGCCATTTTGGTCCTCTTCAGCTAGATGTTTTTTCTGGGATCCCCCAGCCAGCTCCTGATGATTTAACTGGCATGGCCTCTGGCATACTCATTCACTTGGGGGGGGGGGGACTGGGATCTGGGGGCCCCCTTGTTAAAGGAACTTCCAGATTCTGATAAGCCCACCGCTCACAGACCCCCACAACCACCGGCCAAGGTTGTGGGGAAGAGGCCCTTGTCCCCATCAACATGGTTGGTGCTTGGGGTGGGGGGGCAGAGCCGACTATTTACAGTTTGTTAAAGAGAAAAATAAAGCGCAAAATGCATGAAGACTGTATGCAATACGCATCAAAATTGCATGTTCTGAAGATGTAAAATGCACCGCAAAACGCGTCAGAAAACAATGTCTAGCCTAACAATGTAGTAGAGGAAGGTAAGGATGACAGCCTTGGAGTCTTAACCGCTTCAGCACCGGAAGGTTTTACCCCCTTCCTGACCAGAGCACTTTTTGCGATTTGGCACTGCGTCGCTTTAACTGACAATTGCGCGGTCGTGCGACGTTGCACCCAAACAAAATTGACGTCCTTTTTTTCCCACAAATAGAGCTTTCTTTTGGTGGTATTTGATCACCTCTGCGGTTTTTTATTTTATGCGCTTTATAAACAAAATAAGAGCGACAATTTTGAAAAAACACATTATTTTTTACTTTTTGCTATAATAAATATCACCCAAAAATATATAAAAAAACCTATTTTTTTCCTCAGTTTAGGCCGATATGTATTCTACATATTTTTGGTAAAAAAAAAAACGCAATAAGTGTATATTGATTGGTTTGCGCAAAAGTTATAGCATCTACAAAATAGGGGATGGTTTTATGGCATTTTTATTTTTAATTTTTTTTTATTAGTAATGGCGGCGATCTGCGATTTTTATCAGAACTGTGACATTATGGCGGACACATCGGACACTTTTGACACTATTTTGGGACCATTGTCATTTATGCAGTGATCAGTGCTATAAAAATGCACTGATTACTCTGTAAATGACACTGGCAGTGAAGGGGTTAACCACTAGGGGGCGATGAAGGGGTTAAGTGTGTCCTAGGGAGTGATTCTAACTGACAGGGAGCGGTGATCTCTGTCATGACACAAGCCTGAACGGGGAAATGCCTTGTTTACATAGGCACTTCCCCGTTCTGAGGCTCCGTGACACGATCGCTGGGAGACCGTCGGGCACGGTCACGCGCGTGCCTGCTATCCCCGGCTCTTAAAGGGGATGCACAGGTATGCCCATTTGCCCACTGCTGCCATTGTGCCGACGTATATCGGCGTGCAGCGGTCGGCAAGTGGTTAAGAAACCAGTCCAATTTAGTAAATCCCATCATTTTTTATACTGCAGTTACATAGCACCTACAGATCTTGCCCCTTCCCCGGATTGAGACTAGGCAGTGAAAGGAGAAGCAGCATGGCTGATGAGTTTATCTATCTGTCACTCTGCTCTCTCCTCCTATTAGCAGTGGGTTGGAGGGGGATCCCATAACTGTACTGTCTGCCCTCATGTTGTAAAGCGCTGAGCAAACTGTTGGCCCTATATAAATCCTGTACAGGGTTGTCAACCGTCAGAAAATTTACAGACAGTTTGTAAAAATCAGTGATTTTTTTTACAACCGTCAGTAAATATCAGGGGCTGATAATTTGTCATGCTGTGTGGACTATTTAAGTGTAAATCAGGCAAATTCCTTGTTATGAGTCTTGTCAGTGTTTCCATATCATGTTAATATCATTTAAATATTGATTGTGTTTGTTTTCAATAAAATTTTTCAGGTCACCAATAAAAAATGTCCTCCGTCAGTAAATTTTCAATGTTTTTGTCAGTAGAAAATGCAGTGGGAGGTTGGCAACCCTGATCCTGTATAATAATAATAATAATAATAATTTACGGAGGTTGTTGAGGCAAATTAATTAGAGCTGACCTCGCAGGAGAAATCATCAGAAGTGTTGTTAGTCACAGATCTTCTCTTCTTTCAGTGCAATAATATTTGTTGAGGTATCTTAAGGTGGCCATGCACTATACAATTTGTTGGTACAATCGCCGTTAGGGCTTGTTCATACTGGCAGTTGAGGGGTGGTAAAACACTGTAGTTGAGTCACATTTTTACCACCTCCTTCCCAAATACTCCTCCTTTAGATTCAGGGTGGTGGACACATGCCACGCCAATGCTTTGCGCCACAGCTGCGACAGGAATTATACCCCCCCGGTCACTTTCAAGTGACTCTACAACCAAAACCGTGTACAATGCCCTTAGATCTGCCATCAGCTATCTAGTGCAAGACCTGATCTGATACAAATTAAAGGGGTTGTTCAGGTGTTTCCTTCCGTAACATAGTTCTGGTAAATCTGAAGGAGTTTGTACAATCAGATTGCATAGTGTATGGCCAGCTTTGGATTTATTGCCCCCAGAACTTCTGCGGCATCCCCAATCCAGCACTGAAATCAATCCTGTATGCCTAAAACAGTCTTTGTTAGGGGTTCCATCTCTAGATCTGTAGTCACACCCCTGCTCATCAGCATGCTCTTTGTTAGCATTTGAGCACTGCGGCACACCTGATTGGCTCTTGTCCTGCTTCTCCCACTTCCAGTCCGATACCAAGTCAAATTAGGGTATTCCCGCTGCTTGCATTTAAATACGTGCATTTAACAATGTATTAATCAATAAGGAACCACATTAATCTGTGATTTTATATATACCTGGATTTCAGCTTTAAAGTGTCTATGTTGCCAATAGGAAGAGAGAAAGGGTAAAGGGCCACAGGGCCCTAATTCGGACTTTACAGGCAAGATGGACAATGATATTGTACAAAAATATATTTTATTAACAATAAGTCATATCAAACAGGTCAAGTAAAAAAGAATTAAAAACATATGATAGTATGAGTATCTAGTGTAAACAAGAGAGTTCACACCAAATAAATGGCAGTGAGCCCTTGTGCGTCAACGCATTTCGCTGTTTTGCTTCGTCAGGACACACTTGGGGGTAGTTGGAAGAAACAGGTCTCACTATCAAAGATAAAATGAATCCATCGGACATCATAGGCAGCTGTAGATTATTACCCCATCGGGCGCCGCCCAACCATACAGGCACATACAGAGAAGGGGAGAACCCTCCAGTCTGTACACGCCCAGGGGGAGGACACACCGAATTAGGGCCATGTGGCCTTTTACCCTTTCTCTCTTCCAATCAAGTTTATACGGATGTGGCTTTAGGAGTGTCATTTCAATTTTTATGTTGCCAATAGCAGGCAGGTTCTAAGTGCCATTGACAGTAATAGAGAAAGGCTGATTTGTTAAATCCACAAAGAGATTTTGGTTCCAAGGCTCCAGTACTTCATAGCACTCACAAAAGAGGTACATTGACATCATAATTTAAATTTAAAGATCTGAAGCTAGAGTTTGATGTATTTGTTGCTTGCTGGAAGCTGTAATTACCTTTTCCTTCCTGTAGAGGTCATGCCAGGCTCAGTTCGTCACAGTGTGTAAGATTTCACTAGTGTACTGCTGGACATCTTTGGGGATATGTATGTCAATTAAAACACAGATTCATTGTACTGCTGCCAACCAATTAGCTGCCGTCATTGCTTAAAAAAAAAAAGAAAGAAAATCTGAAATTCTTGAATATTGAATGTTCAGCACTTTTTCTGAGTACGTGTGGTGCAGTGCCGGCCCAAGACAATGTGCTGCCTGGTACCAAGAATGAAATGCTGCTGCCCCCCCCCCCACCCAAAAAAAAATAAAAAATTACGCCCACTAAAATGCCCCCACATCCATTATTTTATATCATGATAACTAAAGTGGACCTGTCATGGCTCTATACATGTATATAGGAGTATAAAGAGGACCTGTTATGACTCTATTCATGTATGGGAGTATAAAAAAGGACCTGTCATGGCACTATACATATATATATAAGTATAAAGTGGACCTGTCATGGCACTATACATGTATAGGAGTATAAAGAGGACCTGTCATGGCACTATACATGTATAGGAGTATAAAGAGGACCTGTCATGGCACTATACATGTATAGGAGTATAAAGAGGACCTGTCATGGCACTATACATGTATAGGAGTATAAAGAGGACCTGTCATGGCACTATACATGTATAGGAGTATAAAGAGGACCTGTCATGGCACTATACATATATAGAAGTATAAAGTGGACCCGTCATGTCTCTATACATGTATAGGAGTATAAAGAGGACCTGGTAACTACTGGTACCATCCACTGCCCTACTGACACCGTCCACCTCCCTCCCCACAGACTCCTCTTCCCTTTTATCGCCCCCCCCCCCCCCTCAATTAGATCAGGGAACCCACTCATCAGTGTCCCAAGCGCCAAAAGACCCCCATTAGACTGCCTTACCGAGAGCCAGGAAGTGTGGGAGCCGGAGTTTGAGGGCGGAGCTCCTCTACTGTAGTGCTGTTTTCCTTCCTTCCATTGTGTGTGGAGCCTTGGGGAGAAGTGTGTCAGCAAGACACAGGAATCAAGACATCCGAACTGGTGCAACCACTCACAGAGCTCCTGTTAATTATTGAGGCACCATACAGCCATCCTCATGGGGCCCCCATCCCCTGAGGAGGGAAAGAGGTGGGGGGAGGGAGATGAGAAAGGGGAAGGTGAGGCAGGGGGGAAAGGGGGGGAGGAGGCAGGAGAGATTGGGGGTGATAGGGGTGGGGATGAGAGAGAAAGGGGGGTGAGAGGGTGGGATTAGAGAAAGAGTGGTGGGTGCGAGAGAGGGGGTGAGCGAGAGGCTGAGAGTAAGAGAGAGAGAGGGGAGGCTGATACAGAGGAGAGGGGGGTGACCCAGAGGAGAGGGGGCTGACACAGAGGAGAGGCGGCTGACACAGAGGAGAGGGGGGTGACACAGAGGAGAGGCGGCTGACACAGAGGAGAGGCGGCTGACACAGAGGAGAGGGGGGTGACACAGAGGAGAGGCGGCTGACACAGAGGAGAGGGGGGTGACACAGAGAAGAGGCGGCTGACACAGAGGAGAGGCGGCTGACACGGAGGAGAGGGGGTGACACGGAGGAGAGGGGGGTGACACAGAGGAGAGGGGGGTGACACAGAGGAGAGGGGGTGACACAGAGGAGAGGCGGCTGACACGGAGGAGAGGGGGTGACACGGAGGAGAGGGGGTGACACAGAGGAGAGGGGGTGACACAGAGGAGAGGCGGCTGACACAGAGGAGAGGGGGTGACACAGAGGAGAGGGGGGTGAAACAGAGGAGAGGGGGGTGACACAGAGGAGAGGCGGCTGACACAGAGGAGAGGCGGCTGACACGGAGGAGAGGGGGTGACACAGAGGAGAGGGGGGTGACACAGAGGAGAGGCGGCTGACACAGAGGAGAGGGGGGTGACACAGAGGAGAGGGGGGTGACACAGAGGAGAGGCGGCTGACACAGAGGAGAGGCGGCTGACACAGAGGAGAGGGGGGTGAAACAGAGGAGAGGGGGGTGACACAGAGGAGAGGGGGGTGACACAGAGGAGAGGGGGGTGACACAGAGGAGAGGGGGGTGACACAGAGGAGAGGCGGCCGACACAGATGAGGGGGGCAGAGGAGAGGCGGCTGAAACAGAGGAGGGGGGCTGACGAGAGGGGGTGACACAGAGGAGGGGGGCTGACACAGAGGAGGGGGGCTGACGAGAGGGGGTGACACAGAGGAGGGGGGCTGACGAGAGGGGGTGACACAGAGGAGGGGGGCTGACGAGAGGGGGTGACACAGAGGAGGGGGGCTGACACAGAGGAGGGGGGCTGACGAGAGGGGGTGACACAGAGGAGGGGGTGACAGAGAGAAGGGAGCTGACACAGAGAAGAGGGGGTGACACAGAGGAGGGGGTGACAGAGAGGAGGGGGGTGACACAGAGAGGAGGGGGGTGACACAGAGAGGAGGGGGATGACACAGAGGAGGGGGGTGACACAGAGAGGAGGGGGGTGACACAGAGGAGGGGGGTGACACAGAGAGGAGGGGGGTGACACAGAGGAGGGGGGTGACACAGAGAGGAGGGGGGTGACACAGAGAGGAGGGGGGTGACACAGAGAGGAGGGGGGTGACACAAAGAGGAGGGGGGTGACACAAAGAGGAGGGGGGTGACACAGAGGAGGGGGGTGACACAGAGAGGAGGGGGGTGACACAGAGGAGGGGGGTGACACAGAGGAGGGGGGTGAAACAGAGAGGAGGGGGGATGACACAGAGGAGGGGGGTGACACAGAGAGGAGGGGGGTGACACAGAGAGGAGGGGGGATGACACAGAGGAGGGGGGTGACACAGAGAGGAGGGGGGTGACACAGAGATGAGGGGGGTGACACAGAGGAGGGGGGGTAAGCTGACAGATCAGATGAGACCTCAGGAGACACACATCGTGAGGCAGGAGTCCGCTCCGGGAGCAAACAGGCGCGATTATCGAATCCACAGTCCAGCCCTGCCCCCGCCTCCACATGTGACCAACACCAGCTCCGCAGGGCCTTTCACAGATCCTCATGTCTGCCGCCCGGTCCGCCCCGCACATGGCCCGTTCACTCATTCACAGGGCACCCACTGGCTCACCACTTTGTGACAGTGAGAGCGGCGGATACGGGATCATGCACGGGGTCACAACCGGACAGGTGACATTGTGGCAACCCTAGGTGGCTGGCGGGTGGCAATTTGCCGCCCCCCTGAAAGTGCCGCCTGGAGCCATTGCTCCATCGGGTCCCATGGTAGGGCCAGTGTCTTGCCAAGAAAGTTCCCTCGGCGGATAAGGACCCCCCCTGTACTGCGCAGGCGCAGCGCCTGCGCAGTACGAACTACTGTCAGCCGCCGGAGATAGACGAAGCTCAAACTCTTCAATCAGCTGTACACGGCACCTGCGCCCTGGGTCCAGGTTCCTTCCCCACCATCCAAGTGGACCTAGAGGGGGAATCAAAAAGAGCCGAGCGAAGTGAGGCCCTGCCCGAAGCGTGGCGAGCGAAGCGAGTCCGCAAGGGGCCCTCTTACAGGCGCCGTGTACAGCTGATTTTCAGCTATTCACCTTCGGCTATTTCTGCCGGATCCTTATCCGCCGAGCGGAACTTTCTCGGCAGAACACCGGCCCTGGTGTGGTGTAAAGAGAGCCTATTGTTAGACTTCAGATAAATCAGGAGGACACATGTCAGCATTAACAATTACATTTTTTTTAAATTTCCCTGTAAAGCATGCAGTATATATTAATAAAAACTGACTGTATGCATCCACATGAATACATTCCTGACATGTCATAACCACTTGAGCTCCGGAAGATTTACCCCCCTTCATGACCAGACCACGATTTACTATATGGCACTGCGTTATTTCAACTGACAATTGCGCAGTCATGCAACGCTGTCCATAAATGAAATGTATGTCCTTTTTTCCCCATAAATAGAGCTTTCTTTTGGTTGTATTTGGTCATCGCTGTTTTTTTTTAATTTTTTGCGCTATAAACAAAAAATAAAACCTGACAATTTTACAAAAAAAGAAAACGCAATATTTTTTACTTTCTGCTGTAAAATATATCCAATAAAAACATTTAAAGAATATAATTTCTTCTTAAATGTAGGCCAATATGTATTATTAGGACCAATATATGTATAATTTTGGTGAAAAAAAGCATATATTGATCGGTTTGCGCAAAAGTTGTAGCGTCCACAAACTATGGTATACTGGAATTTTTATTTATTTATTTATTTATTTAATACTAATAATGGCGGTGATCAGCTGGACTGCGATAGTGTGAAGGACAGTGTGACACTAACTGACACTGACACTTAGTGGAAACCAGTGACACTAATACAGTGATCAGTGCCAAAAAACTGCACTGTCACTGTACTGATGACACTGGCTGGGAAGGGGGTTAAACATCAGGGGCGATCAAAGGGCTAAATGTGTGCCTAACCAGTGTTTATGTGTACAGTGTATGCTGCTTTTACTAAGGGATGTGGTGGATTTTATTCCCTGCTTTGCAGGGAAAAAAAATCCAGCACATCCCTGCTGACAGGAGGGAGCTCTGCCTTGTTTACATATGTAGAGCTCCATCCTGTGTCTCTTCTTGCTGACCAGCAGGTGCCGGTGTCTTGCCGAGAAAGTTCCTCCGGCAGATAAGGACCCCCCTGTACTGCGCAGGCGCAGCGCTTGCGCAGTACGAATGACTAGGAGCCGCCGAAATTAGCCGAAGCTGAAAACTTTCAGTCAGCTGTACACTGCGCCCTGGGTCCAGGTTCAAGCCCCACCATCCAAGTGGACCTAGAGGTAGAATAAAAAAGTGCAGAGAGAAGAGAGGCCGTGTCCGAAGCGTGCCGAGCGAAGAGAGGCCGTGCCCGAAGCGTGCCGAGCGAAGAGAGGCCATGCCTGAAGCGTGGCGAGCGAAGCGAGCCCGCAAGGGGCCCTCTTACAGGCGCCGTGTACAGCTGATTTACAACTATTCGGCTTCGGCTATTTCCGCCGGCTCGTACTGCGCAAGCGCTGCGCCTGCGCAGTACAGGGGGGTCCTTATCCGCCGAGGGGAACTTTCTCGGCAGAACACCGGCAGACATCCATTGGCGGCACCCGCTGATCGGCATCTGCTGTGACTAGTCCCTAAGTGCTAGTCAGTACTTTGTCTAGGCTGAGATGATGTCATCAGCCTGCTGCAGCATTTTTCCAGTCTCCTTCCCCCCCCCCCAGTGATCAGTATTGCAGACACTGTAACTTTGAAGCAAGTCCCAAGTTCGGAAGTTACAACAGGGGTCTGATCTGTGTCATTCATTTGTGAACGCAATCAAGGACTGTGCAGTGTGCCATCTCTGAGCCAGCATCTCAGTCCCAGGAAATAGATGCTCACCCTAGATGATGCCTAAACAAAGATGGATATGTCCTTTTGGAAAGAAAATCAGATGATGGAATTGACCTCTGTGAGAGGTAGATAAATGCCTATAAAGGTGGCCACACATGCATCAGTTTGACCATTAATTTGATCATCCAATGAGATTAATATTAAACAAGAATTGTAAACTGCACAAGAGGTCTCTACCATTTTCCTGCGGGACTTTTACCCTTCAGCTGTCCATTGCTGATTGTCTCTCTATGTGTATACTATTGGTTTTCCTTGCTCATTGGTCAATGGAGTACACATTAGGGCTCATGCACAATGCAGCTCAAAAACTCCTGATTTACAGGTAATTGAGCTTTTTTTTATCTGCCCCTCCATGATAAGCTATGTGTCCTAGCACACATAGGCATTTACAGGTATTTAGAGGCAGAAAAAAAAAAAAAAACACTGAAGTCGCATTCAGGGGAGGAGCTTTTGAAAAAAAAAAGTGCCAACTCTTAAAGAGGAGCGGGGGAGGAGGCCTTACAGCGGAATTTCCACTTTTGGACTTTTGGGTGGAGTTCCGCTTTAGAATGAAAAATTAGGTCAACCTGTCAGAACACAACAGCTCAGCAGGGGGAGATGGCTGTACTAACATCGGATAGTTAGTACAGTGATTTTCTTTTCCATGCAGCTCATTGGGTTGAATGAAAAAAAAAAAAAATGATAGTATGTACCTATAGCATTAGACAGTGCATGAACTGAACATGAAAAAATATATCTGATGCTAGGAACACTTTAAGAATATATACCTTCGAAAAAAAAAAGCAACTAAAATAAAATGTATTTGTATTAAAGCTACCCGATGTTAAGGGATCAAAGGCACCGCGTTCCGGAAAAGCTATCAAATTACAAAATACAAGAAATTGGGGATTTTCAGGGTGCCATAATCAATACTCCACAAGTAACATTTAGGTATATAATAAAAACAATTTTATTAACCACTTCAGCCCCGGACCATTTGGCTGGCCAAAGACCAGAGCACTTTTTGCGGTTCGGCACTGCGTCGCTTTAACTGACAATTGCGCAGTCGTGCGACGTGGCTCCCAAACAAAACTGACGTCCTTTTTTTCCCACCAGTAGAGCTTTCTTTTGGTGGTATTTGATCACCTCTGCGGTTTTTATTTTTTGCGCTATAAACAAAAAAAGAGCGACAATTTTTAAAAAAAAGCAATATATTTTACTTTTTGCTACAATAAATATCCCCCAAAAATATACAAAAAAACATTTTTTTTTTTCTCAGTTTAGGCCGATATGTATTCTTCTACATATTTTTGATAAAAAATCACAATAAGAGTTTATTGATTGG
The DNA here is from genome assembly GCF_042186555.1 of Aquarana catesbeiana. Taxonomy (NCBI): domain Eukaryota; kingdom Metazoa; phylum Chordata; class Amphibia; order Anura; family Ranidae; genus Aquarana; species Aquarana catesbeiana. The sequence continues at coordinate 67,106,236 of NC_133332.1, forward strand.
TTTGCACACATGTTATAACGTCTACAAAATAGGGGATAGTTTTATGGCATTTTTATTAATAATTTTTTTCTTACTAGTAATGGCGGTGATCAGCGATTTTTATCGTGACTGTGACATTATGGCGGACAGATCGAACACTTTTGGTGCTATTTTGGGACCATTCACATTTATACAGCGATCAGTGCGATTAAAAATGCATTGATTACTGTGTAAATGTGACTGGCAGTGAAGGGGTTAACACTAGGTGGCACTGTAGGGGTTAAGTGTGTCCTAGACTGATCACCGCTCCCGATTACAGGGAGCGGTGATCAGTGACAGTGTCACTAGGCAGTACGGGGAAATGCTTGTCTACAATAGCATTTCCCCGTTCTTCCTCTCCGTGAGACGATCGCGGCTATCCCCGTGGACATTGAGTTCGCGGGACCCGCGATCCTACTCGCGGAGCTCGCGGTGGGCGCGTGCCACAGGCGACGCACACGCGATGGCATGGCGGCAAATTCAAAGGCACCTACAGGTACGCCCATTTGCGCAGCCATGCCATTGGTGCCACCATGCCTGTTGACGTATATTTACATGCGGCGGTCAGCAAGTTAAGTTTACAAAATATTGTTAAAAGACAATCAGGATATAAATAATAAAACCATCACAGAAGAACGTGCAGCTTGAGTAATGATGCAGCGACTTCAGCTCTACATGTTTCACCAAAATGACTTCTTCAGGAGTCTTATGAATGCTGCATAGGCTATCAAAATAAATAAAATATACAATTCACAAATGAGTAAACACAACAGTGGAAAATACTGACAACATCAAATTTACAACAAATAGTCATTTACAAATAGTCACAGAAGAACGTGCAGCTTGAGTAATGATGCAGCGACTTCAGCTCTACATGTTTCACCAAAATGACTTCTTCAGGAGTCTTATGAATGCTGCATAGGCTATCAAAATAAATAAAATATACAATTCACAAATGAGAAAACACAACAGTGGAAAATACTGACAACATCAAATGTATAACAAATAGTCATTTACAGAACATATTCTAGATTATATTGGAGAGATATCCTACCGGGGTACTCAGAAGAGTTAAAAAAAGATAAACACCTCATGCATCAAAAACAGGGGAAGACTAGCCCCAGAATGTATTAGATGTAAAGATCTTTTTGGGGTGATTATTTACTGCTAGGGTCATTCTAAAGATATATGGTGCAATTAGCTTTGGTCAATATACATTCTTTATATTTACGTTTACTAGTGTTATTATTATATTATTTTTTGTTATCTACCCATGCATCTCTGTTTTGAGGTCAGCCTGGGGTGATAGGTGACCAGACATTTATTTATTTTGATAGCCTATGCAGTATTCATAGGACGCTTGAAGAAGCCATCACTGCTCAAGCCGCATGTTCTTCTGTGATGGTTTTAACATTTACATCCTGATGGTCTTTTAATAATATTTTGTAAACTTAATAAAATAGATTTGTATTACACACCTAAATGTTATTTGTGGAGTATTGATTATGGCACCCTAAAAATCCATAATTTCTTGTATTTTGTATTTTAAGATAACATTGAAAGGAAACCTTTGCAGTACTTATTGCAGTTCTTATTTAGGCAGCTGTAAAGTGAACACAGGCTCACATTAATGAGTACAGGGTCAGAGTTTAATATCACCCTTTCAAAATTCTCACACCCTTCAGAAATAAAAATACCAAGGCTAATGTTCACCATCCTTCATCAGCTTCATTACGGCGTATCAATTTTTCCTAGACTATGGATAACATAGTTCAAAGAACAATTGTGTAATAACCCACGCAAGCCAGTCAGTAAGAAATTAGCTTCCATCATCCTGATAACTGTGACCCGTTGAGCTGTATGCTCACTTTATGTCCTCTTGTTTTTTTGGTGGTGTTGTATCACGTGATCGTTTACGTTTTTGGGGTTGTGTGAAGTACACCTCCCAATACTAGCTCCATACCTCTAACCACCTCATTTAGATACTTGGGGGTCCAGGTGACGCCTAATGTTCGCGATTATGGGAGACTGAACATCTCCCCGCTGCTACAAAAGTTCAGAGATCGGATTAAGACGTGGAACTCACTCTATTTGTCAGTAGCCGGTAGGGTGAACCTGATCAAAATGATCCTTATGCCTCAGTTACTTTACGTGCTACACAACTCACCAGTTATAGTCACCCTAAAGACATTTAGAATAGTGAACTCCCTATTTCGAATGCTAATATTGAAGAACCACTTCCCCAGGATTAAACTTGCAGCACCCTAAGGATGAAGAAGGACTGGCCCTGCAAAACCCCTGGTTATATTATTTAGCCGCGCAACTACAGCATTTGATAGGAGTTATGAATAGGGGCATGGACAGAGGGAGCACTAATTGCAGCTCTTCTGAGTCTGTGATGTTACATACAGTGAAGGGTGAGTCTGTGCCAGTGGCCCTCGAGGCTTTAGCCTTTGGTAAGCCCCATAAAATATACCCGACCTATAACCTTATCCAAAAAACCTGGAATAAAACCAAATATCTGCAGGGAGTGACAGGATTTAGCCCGATTTAGTTCAATGAAACGTACCCCGAAATAGCCAAGCTGCAACATGGAGCCCTATGGAAGAGGTATGGGGTGATATACATTAGACAGATTTTTCATAATGGGACACTGCTTTCATTTGGGACTCTGCAGGAGCTATTTGGCTTGCTGCAGTCCATGCGATTTTACTATATGCAATTAAAACTTGCAGTAACGGCTCAGAACAGAACTTCTAAATGGTCTCCTTCACAGACACCAATGTTTAATTTGATCACAAGAGCTTCTAAGGCCCCTTTCACACTGGGGCGGTAGGGGGCGTCGGCGGTAAAACAGCGCTATTTTTAGCGCTGTTTTACCGCGGTATTCGGCCACTAGCGGTGCAGTTTTAACCCCCCGCTGGCGGCCGAAAAAGGGTTAAATCCACTCGTATAGCGCGGCTATAGCCGCGGTATTGCCGCGGTATAGCCGCGCTGTCCCATTGATTTCAATGGGCAGGAGCGGTTTAGGAGCGGTGAATACACCGCTCCTTCAGCGCTCCAAAGATGCGGCTGACAGGAGATTTTTTTCTTGTCCTGCCAGGGCACCGCTTCAGTGTGAAAGCCCTCGGGCTTTCACACTGAACAAACAGCGGAGGCTGTTTTGGGGTGGTTTGCAGGCGGTATTTTTAGCACAATAATGCCTGCAAACCGCCCCAGTGTGAAAGGGGCCTTATACCAAGGGATTTATATTGCAATGTTATAGTATGCTATTGCAGAACTTCCTGAGCAAACACCCTCTGTGAATGCTGGTTAAATGATCGGGAAATGTAGGGCAGATGGGTGGCGATCAGTGGGAGGAGGCTCTGCAGGCTCTGTACATTCTGTTGAGAGTGTACTATACCCCCCAAAGAATGTACAATATGGGTCTTCGGCCCACTCCACTATGCACCAGATGTAAAAGAGATCATGGAGACCTGATCTATCTACTGTGGAGGTGCCCAAAACTACACCCCTAGTGGAAGGGAGTGGTGGACACCATAAACAGGATATTTCAGATCTCTATGCCTATAAATCCAAAACACTGCTTACTTAACCCCTTCTCGACCGGCGCACGCCGATGTACGTCGGCAGAATGGCACGGCTGGGCAAATGGACTTACAGGTACATCCATTTGAATTCCCCGCCATGCCACTGCGTGCGTGCCGGCGAGGAGCTCCGTGAGTCGGGTCGTGGGTCCCACGGATACCCGCGATCGCCTCATGGAGAGGGCAAACGGGGAGATGCTGATGTAAACAGCATCTCCCCGTTCTGCCTAGTGACAAGTGTCACTGATCACAGCTCCCTGTCATAGGGAGCAGTGATCAGAGTAATGACACTGCTAGCCCATCCCCCTACAGTTAGTAATCACTCCCCTAGGACATACTTAACCCCTCCCCGACCCCCTAGTGGTTAACCCCTTCACTGCCAGTGTCATTTACACAGTAATCAGTGCATTATTAATCGCACTGATCGCCGTATAAATGACAATGGTCCCAAAAATGTGGCAAAAATGTCCGACATGTCCGCCATAACGTCGCAGTCACAATAAAAATCGCTGATCGCCGCCAGTACTAGTAAAAAAAAAAATTATTAATAAAAATACCATAAAACTATCACCTATTTTGTAAACGTTATAACTTTTGCGCAAACCAATCAATAAACGCTTATTGCGTTTTTTTTTAACCAAAAATATGTAGAAGAATACGATCGCCCTAAACTGAGGAAAAAAAATGTTTTTTTATATATTTTTGGGGATATTTATTATAGCAAAATGTAAAAAATAATGCATTTTTTTCAAAATTGTTGCTTTTATTTTGTTTATAGTGCAAAAAAAAAAAATCGCAGAGGAGATCAAATACCACCAAAAGAAAGCTCTACTTGTGGGGAAAAAAGGACGTCAATTTTGTTTGGGAGATACGTTGCACGACCGATTGTCAGTTAAAGCGACGCAGTGCCGAATCGCAAAAAACGCTCTGGTCAGGAAGGGGGTATTCCAGGACTGAAGCGCTTAATGTACTAGAGGAATTTGAATGGGAAGAGTGCGTCAGGGTGGCAGTTACCAGAACCCTATTTTTGGTATGCAAGCTGATAATAATACATTGGAAGTCGGAGGAACCCCCTACAGTTAAGGAATGGATTAATGCAGTGGGAGCAATGCTCCGAAAGGAAAAGGTCATATACCAACGTAGGGGATGTTCCCAGAGGTTTGAGAAACTCTGGGGCCTGTGGCTGGATGTACCGGGACTCGTCCCGGTGGACCTGGTCATGGGTAGGCTGCTAGGTATGAATGCTGGGTGAGACAAATACTGGATCAGGGGCCTGGGTAATGCAATATAAGTAAGCCTTGGGAGGGAAAAGACCCGGTTGACAGGGATATATTTCTACTGAACCATGCCCAAGATTTTGCTCTATATTTAGATTGCAAAGTAATTAAGTTTACTATGTCTTATAATAGATTTCATGTGAAGCCTCGGTATGTATGTTTATGTTAACTTCAATAAACTTTTCCTTTGGATAAAAAAAGTTTTTGGGGTTGTATTCGATATGTGCAAAGAGAGATCACACAAATACTTAGAAGTATTACATTTATTAAAAGTCATTACTAGGGTTGTCCCGATACCACTTTTCCAAGATCGAGTGCAAGTACCGATACTTTTTTCAAATACTCGCCGATACCGATTACCGATACTTTTTTAATGTCACAGTGACAATGTGACAGTTTTACTAATGGCCACTGATAGATGGCACTGACTGATGGGCACTGATAGATGGCACTGACTGATGGGCACTAATAGATGGCACTGACTGATGGGCACTGAGAGATGGCACTAATAGGTGGCACTGATAGACGGCACTTATGGGCACTGATAGATGGCACTGATAGGCAGCACTTATGGGCACTGATAGGTGGCACTGAGGGCTGGCACTGATAGATGGCACTGATAGGCGGAACTTATGAGCACTGATTGCTGGCACTGATAGGTGGCACTTATGGGCACTAATAGATGGCACTGATAGGCGGCACTAGTAGGCGGCACTTATGGGTACTGATAGATGGCACTGATAGGTGGCACTTATGTGCACTGATAGATGGCACTGATAGGCGGCACTTATGGTCACTGATAGATGGCACTGATAGGCGGCACTTATGGGCAGGGACTGATGGGCACTGAAATGCAGCACTGATTGGCAATTGCATAATAAATGACATGAATGATGAGAGGGGAGGAAGGATTTTGCAATGCTATATGGCATATAGCATTACAAAATCCTTCCTTGTCTCTTTTCATTCATGTCATTTACCATTTAACATCTAGTAAGTATGCTGCGATGCCCATATTGGGTACACCTTGCACTTGGCTGCAGTAAGCCAGCCCGAACTATATGGGCTGGATGGAACAAGATGTCCGCTGCTGGCTTACTGCAGCCGAGTGCAGGGTGTACCAAGATGGGCATTGTGATGTTTACCCTCTGACGGAGACACAGAATGTCACTTCCTTTACCGGACACCGTTTTGGATGGAATATGCGGCGGCGCCCTGCACCCCTGCCCCGGCCAGCTTACCCTTAGTTCCACTGTTGCTAGACTGATCTCCGCTCCGCCCTCTACACCTGCTGACTTCCGGTTCCAGGTATCGGATTAGGCATCGGGAGCATTTGTGTGAGTACAAGTACTCGCATAAATGCTTGGTATCGGTCCCGATACTAGTATTGGTATCGGGACCACCCTAGTCATTACAGATACAGATAATAATAGAAAATATAACTAGAATACTTAACCAAAGATGCTGTTTCTGCCACGGAGTCCTGTCTGCTTGCGCAGCGTGGCACACAGGTGATCATAGACATATGCATGATTGCAAGCTCTGAGGTGAGAAATTGAGGTGGTCGAAGCGAAGAGTGAATGTATGCTTGCAAATGAAGATTTTAGGGTACAATTCCCATTTGCAGTATAAAGAGTGATCAATGAATGCTAACTTAAACCTTTGGAAGTTCATAGGGAATCACTGATTGATCAAAAATCCCTCTTTTGATAACTGTGAATGACCATTGACTGAATTGTGTTATTATTATGGTGAATATTACTGTGTAGCACCCTCTAGTGGTACTAGGATGTGTACAGTTAGGTTTTTTTGTAGTGTAGGAAAATGTAAGAAGGCTTGGCAGACAGCCAAACCTGTATTTTGATTCTGGGTTGGCAGAAAGTCAGGAAGAGCTGGGTGACTCAATAGGCAACATCACTGAGACCTCCCACTTGTTTCCAGAACATGCTAGAAACTTCTGGAAAGAAAGGAAGAGAGGAGAGGGGAAGCTGCCTGGAGTATTCTGAGGGCCCTGACCAATCCCCAACTTGTATTGGCAGGGGCAGGCCCCCTCAAATACTCAGGGTCAATGCAGCTGGGGAGGAGTTGTGTTCGGGTGAAAGATGGGGATGAAGTGTTAGGCTATCAGGGCCTTAGATGGAGCTCCCCAGTCTGGGGGAGGGGGGCCTTGGGCCTGGGGTTCGGGTGTGGATGGGAACCTCTTACAACCCAGAGAAGTGTCCTGACCAGGAGGCAAAGGAGGAGCAAGAGAGGACAGCAGGAGAACACTGCCGGGCAAGTCTCCAGGGGTTCCACAGAGGCAGCCAGGAGGGCTAGTGAGTGTTCACACAGTCAGGAGGACTGGGGAGGCACGTCTGAGAGGACTGGGAGAATGCAGTCTGGGATGGGTGCAGAGCCAGTGGAGTGGACTGTGGTGGCACGGGCAGTGGAGAGAGGCAGCTGCAGCCAGGAGGCAGGGCCTGAAGATGTGGTGCTGGGATCAGTAGCCACGTGGACAGTTAGCACCAGGACTATACATTTTCTCTACACCAAAGAGGCCTGCAGTCCCTGCCTGCAAATGGCATTTGCTAAGATCTGGCAGAACAAGTGTCAGGCATAAACTATAGTCCTAGCTGGTCCTGGAGTGTGAGTGAGATCAGTAATCAAGTGATGTGCTAGAGCTGGAAGTGAGGAGGTATATATACAAGAAGTGTATATAGTTGAAGTCCCAATTCTTTATTACTTCAATCAAGTCGGCATCCCATACTTACCCTTACCCCATTCAAGTTAAAATATAAAACAAAGTACAAGGACTGCTTCTTGACTCCTGATTGTCTGAAGATTGTGTGCCTGGCTGTTCAGGGTGAGAGACAGACCACAACAACCAGCAACCCCAATGGGGGAACCTTAATTTCACATTAAAAAGGTAAAATCTAGATATTGGTAAACTGGTATTGTTGCTCAACTTGCAGAACAAGCAAGTAATTACTGTGGAAACTATACTCAAAAAAGGCAGACAGAGAGTAAAGGGCTGGTCAACAGTAGGTATGAGCTCAGGCATGTTCAGACACGAGTCAGAACCTGCCTGAGCTATCCCGGCAGGAAGCTGTCAGTTATAGGTATCGGAAGCATACCCTGCCCCTCAACCACACGTATACAAGGGGGCTAGTATACATGCATCTGTGGGGCAGGGAATGCCTCTGCTGCCCATGATTGACTGTCCACTTTGAGGGCTTCCTGGGGGGGTAGCTCAGGTGGGTTTGGACTTGTGTCCAAACCCACTGGAGCTCATCCCTGGTCACCAGTATTGCTTTGTTCCATCCTGAGAGAGGAGCAGGGCTTTGCTTCCTCATGCCAGAACTGCCCCTTCCCCCAATGCCCGGTGATATGGTGACTGGTGGGCTAATATTCAAAAAGCAGCAGGAGAGGTTTAATGAGCACAGATTCACGATGATTCAGAAATAAAACAGAAGCCAAGATCATCATGCACTTTTAAGCCCTTAGGTATAGCTTCCTCTCCAGCAAGCAGCGCAGTAGTGACATCACCAGATCTCATTCTTAATCTCATGACACTAACAGTCATAGACAGCAGAGCCTTTAGATGATCTTACATTGCAGATATACAACTATGAGGCTCTAACCACAGAAGTGGATTGCTATTTTTATGGAGAAAATTAAGGCAAAATATAAATTTTAATGTACAATTAACATTCTAGATGTTCTGTACAAAGTAGCAAATCTTCGCCTTCACTTTAAAATAAGAACCACTTTAAAGGTGACTTCAGAATGGTTGCTGTGGATAACCGTACAATAAAGCGGAACTAAAGCCTCCTATCATTTACAGCCCAGGAAGCTGCCATCTTAGCCTCTGTTTGATCTGTAGTTGCCATGGTGCTCCACATGTGATTAGTTATGACAACATCCATTTGAATGCTTGACAGTTCACATGAGACCCATAACTGTAATGGGTCGTACACACGATAGGATTTTCCGACAACAAATGTTCGATGTGAGCTTGTTGTCAGAAAGTCTGACCGTGTGTATGCTCCATAGAAGATTTGTTGGCGGAATTTCCGCCAACAAATGTTTGAGAGCAGGTTCTTAAATTTTCCGACAACAAGACTTGTTGTCGGAAATTCCAAGCGCGTGTACACAATTTCGACGCACAAAAGTCCACACATGCTCAGAATCAAGCAGAAGAGCCACACTGGCTATTGAACTTCATTTTTCTTGGCTCGTCATACGTGTTTTACGTCACCGCGTTCTTGTTGTTCGGAATTTCCGACAACATTTGTGTGACCGTGTGTATGCAATAGAAGTTTGAGACAACATTCTTCGGAAAAACATCCACGGTTTTGTTGTCGGAAAATCCTATCGTGTGTACATAGCATAACAGTTATCATTCATGTCATGCCTTGAATGTAACTGTTTTGATAAACAGTTCAATCAGTGGTTTTAGCTCTGTTTTTAAAAATGGAAGTTGTATTTTCCTAAAAGAAATATTCAGGGCGCTCTCAGTTTCCAATTCTCTTTATTGTGACAATTCAAGTTTAAAGGATAAGTTCAATTTTGGGAAAATGTAACATGTTTCCACTTCTGCAGCTGCTCCCCGATCTGACACCTCTAGTGACAGTGAGTCGATAAACTTCTCCACGCACTTGCTGTCACTATTTTTACAAAAACTTGTGCTGAGCTCCGCCTACCTGGCCGTGCCATTCATTCACAGAGTTCTGTGAATGTGAGAACTACAATTACTGGCAGCCTTTGTGGCTATTGGCTTGTAGTTCTCAATGAACTACCAGGGTGCTCTTGAGCACTCTAGGTAGTTCATTGTCTCTCCCTGCTTGTATAAGGTACGAGCAGATGGCTTACACTGACAGTCTGCAGGAGTCCTGCATGGCACCCGCGATCTGCTGATTGAAGATGCAATGTGTTCCAGGCTCCTAGAAATAAATAAAAATAAAAGCACATTTTTTTTTATCTGCAAAAAGATGTGCATTTATGTTTTCCAACATAAGCGGTGCTGCTTGGTAGGCAAGGGTTAACTCTGCTAGCCAGACTTTCCCAAGCTTTTCTGAGGAGCAACACCCTCTGCTGGATAAAGCATATAAAAAGGGGAACTGTATCTAGGTGAGAGGTGATCACTGTTCTGCATGGGAGGAGAAGTATGATGTAGCTGATTCAGGGATCGGGGGTATGGACTCACATTTAAAGTGGATGTAAATCCATACATATACCCAGTGAAGTGAACAGCCTCAGATGATACACAGAGATGAAACAAATCTCCCTATATAATGCTGGCCATACACTATGCGAAAAATCAGCCGAAATTCGGTCATTTAGACAGATTTTCAGCCATGGGCACAAAATCGATAATCGTTGGGACGTTTTTGAGCCGAAAAAACGAAGGACAAGTTTGGAAATTTTCTGCCAAACGATAAATTAAAAGGTTAATGTGTTTCCTGTCTGAACTGTTTGCACTAGGTATATGTAAAAAAAAAACAAACAAAAAATTGATTACTTTATGTCCACTGAACGATTTATTGGTCATTGCATGATAGCACTATCGTTTGTTCTCACGGCCGAATGTTCGTTTTTAGAAAATGGGTTCGGCCGATTTTTCGTATAATGAATGGCCAGGATAAGTTTTACATGTGCATCTGCTGTCTTCATCTGTATATAGCCTTTGGAAAGTGCTCTTTGTGTTAAAGTTTTTCTCTTCCTGGTTAGCACTGGGAGTGGATTATTGGCATACAGCCAAGACAGCTGATTGGAGGAAAGGCACACACCCCCTCTCCTCATAGGCAAAGGAAAAAAGGAATGTGCAGAGATCTGCTATTAGATTGAAAAACTGACTGCTAATCTATTTATAGCAAACCCCCCCCCCATACACACTTCTATCTCCCGTCTCGGAGAACGTGTGAGAAGTTATCTGGCTGATAACAAAGCTACGGAGCAGGAGACAGCTACAGGACACAGTGCTTTGGAGAGAGATAAGTAAACTCTGCAGATATATGTGCCCAGCTCAAATGTCATGAATCAGGTTTACATCCACTTTCAGCTACCAGCTATGGATTTGCTGCCAATCATGGACTTTGTCAGGATTGTGTGTTGGAGATGTCTTGGAGAACTGTTTCTGTACTGCTTCTAACAACTTTAGTAAAATAACTTGTTGTTTAGTTTAACTGCTTGGTCTGAAGTTATTAAAGGGGTGCATGAAAGGTGTATCAAAAGAACAAGGATTATTCAAGGGGAGGATAGGATTTAGAGAAGATACAGTACATGGGTCTAACGAGCAAAAAAGCTGTCCTAAGGGGGCTTTATTGCCTTTGCTAATGACTACCGTATAAGTGTCAATTACTAACATAACCAACCAGCCAGTAAACTAGTGACATGGCAGAGGCGATGGATACTCTGGTAGTGAAGGGGTGTAATGCTTGGCCCCTTCACTTGCAACCCGTTCCTCACATACTGGGACCGACCTTGCGGCACACATTACCTAGGGACCTAGTCTGCTGTCACAAAGAGAGAACAAGCACGGAGTTATGGAGAAATGCATTTCCTATTTCCAATAAAAATACAGAGCATTGCCACTGGGAGTAAGGTGATAGGACTGCTGAGTTGGGGAAGACTGGTAAAATCTCTGCGGTACCAGTTTAAAAATGCTGCACACCAGGGTAGAGGTAATCTCTAACAGAAGTTGTCAGCAGTGCATTCGTGTCAACAGTGTAAGAAGTATGGCAACGGATTACAAAGTGTTAACTGTGCAAGTTGTTCTGCTCGCCTAATGCTGATTTCACATGACGCCGCTCCTGCCTGTATTACAGGCATTAGTGAGTGTGCAGTGCCTTGAAAAAGTATTCATTCCCTTTGAAATTTTCCACATTTTGTCATGTTACAACCAAAAATGTATTTCGATTGAGATTTTATGTGATAGACCACCACGAAGTGGCACATAATTGTAAGGTGGAAGGAAAATGATCAATGGTTTTCAAAATGTTTTACAAATAAATATCTGAAAAGTGTGGTGTGCATTTGTATTCAGCCCCCTTTACTCTGAAACCCCTAACTAAAATCTAGTGGAACCAATTGCCTGCAGTCAGAAGTGACCTTATTAGTAAATAGAGTCCACCTGTGTGTAATTTAATCTCAGTATAAATACAGCTGTTCTCAGAGGTTTGTTAGAGAACCTTAGTGAACAAACAGCATCATGAAGACCAAGGAACACACCAGGTAGGTCAAGGATAATGTTGTGGAGAAGTTTAAAGCAGGGTTAGGTTATAAAAAATATCCCAAGCTTTGAACATCTCAAGGAGCACTTTTCAATCCATCATCTGAAAATGGAAAGAGTATGGCACAACTGCAAACCTACCAAGACATGGCCGTCCACCTAAATTGACAGGCTGGGCAAGGAGAGCATTAATCAGAGAAGCAGCCAAGAGGCCCATGGTAACTCTGGAGGAGCTGCAGAGATCCACAGCTCATGTGGGAGAATCTGTCCACAGGACAACTATTAGTCGTGTACTCCACAAATCTGGCCTTTATGGAAGAGTGGCAAGAAGTAAGCCATAAGAAGTCCCGTTTACAGTTTGCGAGAAGCCATGTGGGGGACACAGCAAACATGTGGAAGAAGGTGGTCTGGTCAGATGAGACCAAAATGTAAGTTTTTGGCCTAAAAGCAAAATGAAGTGTGGCAGAAAACTAACACTGCACATCACCCTGAACACACCATCCCCACTGTGAAACATGGTGGTGGCAGCATCATCTTGTGGGAATGCTTTTCTTCAGCAGGGACAGGGAAGCTGGTCAGAGTTGATGGGAAGATGGATGGAGCCAAATACAGGGCAATCTTAGAAGAAAACCTGTTAGTGTCTGCAAAAGACTTGAGACTGAGGCAGAGGTTCACCTTCCAGCAGGACAATGTCCCTAAACATACAGCCAGAGCTACAATGGAATGGTTTAGATCAAAGAATATTCATGTATTAGAATGGCCCAGTCAAAGTCCAGACCTAAATCCAATTGAGAATCTGTGGCAAGACCTGAAAATTGCTGTTCGCAGACGCTCTCCATTCAATCTGAGAGAGCTTGAGCTATTTTGCAAAGAAGAATGGGCAAAAATGTCACTCTCTAGATGTGCAAAGCTGGTACATTTTAGCAGGTTATTGAATCATGCGCTTGGAAGCTTGTTGTATGCAGAGCATACTTTACTTTCATAGAGGATTAGCAATGCATGTCCTACAGGAAACAGGACAATACAAGTACATACACTTAGATACAGACAATATATCCTGTTATTATATTACCACAGAGAATACACATCATAACACTGCAGTGCCACCTGCTGGTATAGACATATATAATGCATATATATAGTTCACAATATAGAAAGCTATCTGTTGTTCTCCCAACACCCCTTCTCAGCAGCATGTGCTTTGTCAAATTACATTTGTTTTCTTCTGGAAATAACTATGACGTTCCTTCAATAAAGGCTTGGTAAGTGCATCGGCAGTCATCTCCTTTGATGGGCAGTATTGAATGTCAATAACACCTTGCTCTTGATTGTCCCTCAGTAGGTGATACTTGATGTCGATGTGTTTGGTTCTAGGATTGACTCTTTCTGATTGTGTAAGCTTTATAAAACCCTGGTTGTCTTAAAAAATGGAAATTGGTTTTGACATGTTTATCCCAATGTCCACAAAAAGTTGACAAATCCATATCACTTCTTGACAAGCGTATGCTGCTGCAATGTACTCTGCTTCAGTTGAAGATAGAGCGACAGTTGCTTGCTTTGTGTTAATTTAATGGCGCCAATCCATGATGTGTCTGCAGTTTCCTTTGTGATTGCTTTGACTCTTTCTTTTGTGAATAGCTTTAGCTTTCGCTGCTCGGCTTTCCAGATAGAACAGTCCTTTTTTAAGTGACCGGTCTTTTTACAATGAAAACAGGCTCTGCTTTGTTTGTTATGCTTTGTGCCTTTGTACATCTTAAGAGCTTTGTCATCATGGTGCGCATTTTCTTTCCTTCTGTCATATTCATCTATTAATTTTCCATTGAAATATTCAAGTGTTAGCTCCTGCTGGGGTCTGGTTTCTAAAGCATTAATGAGAGCAGTATATGTCTGGAAGGCTGCAGAGGAGCAGTGCAACAATATGGTTATCTTTGATGTCCTCTCCAATGGCACGCAGCTGCTGGCCTTCTTCTATTCTCATCTTAGCAAACTGTTTTTGCTATGAAAGTTGTATGTTTAGACTTGAACGCTCATGCAGCTTTTGTAATGAAGTCCACAAACCTTTGGCCGTTTTCTCTGTTCTTATATGGATAAGCTGATCATCTTCCACTAGTAGGCTTATAATCGCTGTTGCCTGCCTATTTTTCCTGTCCCAGTCCTCTGTCTCTCCATTTGTTGGTCTGTCTGTATTCAGCACTTGCCGCAAGTCATCCTTGTTCAGAAACATTTCTAGTTTAATCTTCCACAGCTGGTAATTGGCATTGTTCAGCTTTGCAATGGCAAACTTCACATCTGAACCACTTGCCATCTTTCAGTAGCTTGCATACAGTACTCACTGATTCACTGTAGAAATCTTTCCATTGCCTGGGTGCCTGCTGGGTGCGCTGGGCCCATAACCTATTAGCAGGTTATTGAATCATGTGCTTGGAAGCTTGTTGTATGCAGAGAATATTTTACTTTCATGGAGGATTAGCAATGCATGTCTTACAGGAAACAGGACATCCCCAAAAAGACTTGCAGCTGTAATTGCAGCGAAAGGAGGTTCTGCAAAATATTGCCGGGGGGGGGGGGGGGGGGGCTGAATACAAATGCACGCCACACTTTTCAAATATTTATTTGTAAAAAAATTTGAAAACCATTTATCAATTTCCTTCCACTTCACAATTATGTGCAACTTTGTGTTGGTCTATCACATAAAATCCCAATAAAATACATTTACGTTTTTGGCTGTAACATGACAAAATGTGGAAAATTTCAAGGGGTATGAATACTTTTTCAAGGCACTGTAGTCCCACAGTGTCCCCACTAGGGCGTCTGAAGCCCCGCCCACATGTTGGCCATCAAGGCATATCTGGGATCAGAGCATATGTAGGCCAAAAATGGCCATGATAGTATAGTTTTAATGTGTAACTTCTAGAATTATATTTTTTTTCAAACTTTCATTAGTCCAGCTGTGCTCTATGTAAGTATCTGTATTCTGTATCTGATATCCAGAGGGTCGCTGTGGATCCTGAAAATCACTGTAGAAGTCCGTGCTACATACACTAATCAACATGATCTTCCAGGTGCTGCTCTAGCATCTTCCCCCCTGTACACAGAACACAGGGGGTTGCTTGCTCAGCGCTACTGCCATTTAAAAGAACATTTAAAAAACATTTTTTTTTGTAAATTCAAGGTGTTCCCTGCTTGGATGAGGTGGTGAAGAGGGGTGGATGCTGTCACAATCTCCACCTCATCCAATCATAGAACACATTGTATTCAATAAAAAATACTCTAAATGGGGGTGGTGCTGAGCGAGAGACCCCTGTAGTCAGTGTGCAGAGGGGATTCCATTAGAGCAGACATGGAAGATCGCAGGTATAACTGTATGTAGAATACTACAGTGATTTTCAGATATGGATACTAATGCCCCGTACACACGGTCGGATTTTCCGATGGAAAATGTCCGATCGGAGCGTGTTGTCGGAAATTCCGACCGTGTGTAGGCTCCATCGGACATTTTCCATCGGATTTTCCGACACACAATGTTTGAGAGCAGGCTATAAAATTTTCCGACAACAAAATCCGTTGTCGGAAATTCCGATCGTGTGTACACAAATCCGACGGACAAAGTGCCACGCATGCTCAGAATAAATAAAGAGATGAAAGCTATTGGCTACTGCCCCGTTTATAGTCCCGACGTACGTGTTTTACGTCACCGCGTTCAGAATGATCGGATTTTCCGACAACTTTGTGTGACCGTGTGTATGCAAGGCAAGTTTGAGCCTATCCGTCGAAAAAAATCCTAGGATTTTGTTGTCGGAATGTCCGAACAAAGTCCGACCGTGTGTACGGGGCATTAGCCTAGCTGGACCAATTTATGTTTGCAAAAAATAAAACACCTGGAGATCTGCTTTAAAGAATCTTGCAATTCCAGCATGTGTGAATGTGCATGTGGGTTGTGGATGTGTATCCAATTATGCAGCTTGGAATGCCTTTATTACTAGCGTTACTTGCCAATAAAATTACTTTTTTCGGTATTTAATTTCCAGCTGCCTATTGTGTTGTGGCCTGCATGTAAAGAATGGAAGATGTTACATGTTAGAGGATGAGTCCAGGTTGAAGAAACTTCCTTCCTGAGGCATTTTTCCGGAGATTGGAGCAAGGATCAGATGTACGGCAGATAACTGCACTACACACCCTAAGGGCATTCCATATGTGCCTGAGTATAGAGCTGATTGACAGTCCCAGGTTGCTATGGAGCTTTCTTGGTCGGTTTGTGCCCATGTAATGGGAGACTGCATCATATCATTACCTGCGGTCAGGTTACATAAACACTCTCCCCCCCTGTTTGTCATCCTACATAATGTATGGTGGAGTTCACAAGGTCATCACAAGAAGCGCATTTCAAGGGTTCTCCTGGGGAGAAAGCAAAGCATCTTCCAACTCCCAGGGTCAAGGACTAGGCCATGAATTATTGAGGACCGGAGGCTAGGCTTCCTTATCTTCACCTGTGAATATTCCTTATATATCCTAATGTTTTACAGATATCAGTGGTAGAACAAAATCTGGTAAACTCTATGGAATGTGTTCATGAGGGTGGTGTCAAGGTTTTTAGATTTGAAATTTGACGTGTTTATTGCTGGGTTTTCTGTTTTTATCTATTAGTTGGCCACCATGAAAGCCTTTCATTGTTTTTTTTCCTCTAAGAATCGATTCACACCACAGAAACGTGGTGTGTGCGTTTTCGTTGCGTTCTGATGCATTTTGCGTTCCATTGTGTTTCTTTTCCCAGAGTTTTCGGTAATACTTGCTGGTTTGTTTAGATGCGTTCCAGTGCATTTTTCTACTCTGGTTGACTGTAATGAAACGCACTGCAATGGTGTGAACTTTGCCATTGAAATCCATGTAACCTACTGTCCGTGTGAATTTTCATTCACATTTTACAAAATACATCAAAGATTAGAAATGAAAAATGTGGTGCATGTGGTGCGTACACATCATTGGATAACATATATAGATGAAGTTAGCCAACAGTCAAGAATCACAAAACAATACAATAAACCATATCTAAAAGGCATAGGGGTGTGCAGCCTATTGCATTAGGGTGTGTACCCTTAAGCTCAAACACACATGCGGGTGTCTACATATATATGACCCTGGTACATTGATCTCCCTGCCAGCACAGTGAAAGAGAAGACCATAAACACTTCTCTTATGGCAGAGCCGGTAAGAGGGAGATCTTTCCCCTGTTTCTGCTGCTACACAGAGCGATAACACTAATGTGCACGGGGTGATTAGGGTGTGCCTGGGCACACCCAGCACACCCTGTGCGCACGCCTATGCTAAAAGGATAGTTCCAACCAATATGAGCAAGAGCATCCCAGAAACTCGGTGAATGTCCATGGGTTTTTGATGCAGAAAAAAAATGTACTGGACTGCATGTGGTGTGAACCAGCTCTCTGTTCGTATAAATGTGCCGCCTTTCTTTTTTCCCATTATATATTTATTAAAAGTTTTGTCAGAATACAGGTAAAAGAAAGCATCAGATAACGAGTACATAAAAGAAAATCAAACAATACCCCATCGTGGACCAGCCAAGGGCACTTAGTTAAAAAAGGAGCACCACCTTTCTTCTTAGCAGCACTTAAGCTGGCCATACACCAGTAGAATTCCATTAGAACTTTAGTTTGAAATGCTGCCAATTTTTTGTGAAAGTATTTGCTGATGCCGTCATTGAGTCAACTCATTTTATTTGAAAGCCCTTAGGCCATTGACGGAGCAATTTTTTTTCCTGAAACCATGGGTTGCAAGAAAGAAAATTGCTTGATTCCCCCATCAAAACAGACAGTGTTGACAGGGGAATCTCTCCCGCGGAGCCATTGTGCTCTCCCGGAAGGGGGACGGGAGAACACAGTAATTATTGCTAGCGGCTATAACAGCCACTAGCAATAATCGTGTGAAAAATCTGGCAGGCTGGTTGTACCCAAGTTGATCGATTAACTTAGATACATTCAGCTTGCCCAGTAATGATTAGAGTCTCAGCCAGTTCCTGCTGAACCGCTAAAAGAAAGAAAATTGCTTGATTCCCCATCAACACAGTCAGTATTGACGGGGGAATCCCTCCAGCAGGAACCAGCCAATTTTCAATCCATCTATGGGAAGGCTGGTTGCACTGAAGTCGATCTATCCATAGACTTCAGTACAGTTCAGTAGACGCCAGCAGCGATCACTGAATTCAGCCATCCCATGGTTGAAGAAAATTGGTTGAGGTCAGGACTCTGTGCAGGCCAGTCAATTTCCTCCACCCCAAACTCGCTCATCTATGTCTTTATGGACCTTGCTTTGTGCACTGGTGTGCAGTCATGTTGGAACAGGAAGGGACCATCCCCAAACTGTTCCCACAAAGTTGGGAACATGAAATTGTCCAAAATGTCTTGGTATGCTGACGCCTTAAGAGCTCCCTTTACTGGAACTAAAGGGCCAAGCCCAACCCCTGAAAAACAACCCCACACCATAATCCCCCCTCCACCAAATGATATGGATCGGTGCACAAAGCAAGGTCCATAAAGATATGGATGAGTGAGTTTGGGTTGGAGGAACTTGACTGGCTTGCACAGAGTCCTGACCTCAACCCGATAGAACACTTTTTGGGATGAATTCGAGCGGAGACTGCGAGCCAGGCCTTCTCGCCCAACATCAGTGCCTGACCTCACAAATGCGCTTCTGGAAGAATGGTCAAACATTCCCATATACACACACCTAAACCTTGTGGACAGTCTTCCCAGAAGAGTTGAAGCTGCAAAGGTTGGGTCAAATCAATATTGAACCCTACGGACTAAGACTGGGATGCCATTAAAGTTCATGTGCGTGTAAAGGCAGGCGTCCCAATACTGTTGGTAATATAATGTTTATACAAATTTGTAGATGCTCCCTCTTGTGGTTAGCTGTATTTCAGGAATTCTGAAAGACAGCTGTCATAAAATCAGCCAACCACATGAAGTGTCTTCTGCTTTCAGAGCTTGTTCACACCAGGCGCTGCCTGCTGCAAACCATGTGGGTGCCATTAATTCCTAATGCCACCCCCATGCATCTAGCAAATTTGTATGTTTGCGGCTGTCAAAATGCATAGTACCACAGTACTGTAGTACCATTTGCTTTGGTGCACAGCGATCCTAAAAATTGCTATTTGTGCATGTTTCATGCATGTAGGGCAGCCCATTGAAATGAATGAGCTGCACCAAATGCACTGCAAGGGAATGCAAAAAAAAAGTGCCTTATGGTGTGAATGCGCTCTCAATCATTCTCTTCAGATTGATTTTACTCTCTTCAGTCTTTCTGCGGAAACCCTAAGCATGAAGCAAAGCTTACAAAGAAATTATTAAACAGGGTTGCCCCCAGGCACATACGTAACTATACAATTAGAATTATACATAAGGTTTTTAAAACATAAATGTACTGTACATGGATAAGAATATTTATATCTAACTGATCATATTGACAGATATTTAAAAAAAAAAAAAAGACCATTGTTTCCATTTAAATTACCCCGCTAATCAATTTGAGCCTGCCTATCACTTCTAATGCTGTGTACACACGGGCGGACTTTTCGGCATCAAAGGTCCGACGGTCTTTCCGATGGACTTTCGACTGACTTTTGATGGACTTCCGACGGACTTTCGAACGAACGGACTTGCCTACACACGATCACACCAAAGTCTGATGGATTTGTATGTGATGACGTACACCGGACTAAAATAAGGAAGTTGATATCCAGTAGCCAATAGCTGCCCTAGCGTCGGTTTTTGTCCGTCGGACTAGCATACAGACGAGCGGATTTTTTGACCGGACTTGAGTCCGTCGGAAATATTTGAAACATGTTTCAAATCTAAAGTTTGTCTGATTTTCGCCCGAAAAAGTCCGCTGCAGGTCCGATGAAGCCCACACACGGTCGGATTCGTCCCGTCGGACCAGTCCGGTCGAAAAGTCAGAAAAGTCCTCCCATGTCTGCACGACTCTTGAATAGCTTCTTGGACCATGGCTGAGCAGTGTGTGTTGGCACAACTGCTTGTACCCTCAGCTAGGAGCACATATGACTGGGTGACAATGCAGAAGCACAATTGTGGGACAGTGACTCCATAACAGACAGTGTCTAAACATGTACCTTCATGGTAGGATCACTAAGTATTATTTTAATGCAAGCTGCAGATTGAAAAAATTTGAAAATCACCAAAAATATTTACCTTAACATGTTGAAGCTTGTATGAGCCGTTGGTAATTAGGTTTAGATTTACCTTATGTTCTTTTATTACTCCTTCTCATCCAGGGTTCTATGAAACCTCCAGTTTCCTCCTGAGGTTGCTAGGGGTTCCTTAAGCTGATACATTACCAATGACACCAATGATCATTTTGGCTATTTGTAAGTAGGGCAATATTCCAATTGGCCATCAGCAAAAATGAAATGTTTCCCACTTACCAATAATGCAAAGATAATTTTTCCTGTTGACCACCACTGTAATGCGGCCTTTCTCGACTGACCATCAATAAAAGGGTGTCCTTATCCCACTGACCACCAATCTAAGGGGCATCTTCATTGACCACCAATGTAACAGTGGCCACCAGTGTAAAGGGGCATCACAATGACTGGCAACCTAAGGGGGAACTACACCAACCAATTATTTAAGGGGTCACTACACTGACCACCAGTGTAAATGGGCATTTCACTAACCTTCACTGACCATGAATGGGTGTCCTTGTCCCTCTGACTACCAATCTAAGGACATTTCCTCACTGACCACTAATATAACAGTGACCACCAATGTAAGGGGGCACTACATACTGACCAACAATGTAAGGAGGGGGCTACACTGACTAATTATGTAAGGGATTGCTACTGGCCACCACTACAAGTGGCTTCTTTTTCACTGACCAGTAGTGTAAGAAGACAATTTTTCAGTGACCATGAATGTAATGAGGCTTTTCTCCACTGACTATCAAAGTAAGGGGGAATAAATTAATACAAAGGCATCCAAAAGGCACTGGGAATTTCATATACATTTATAAAAAAATAGTGAGAGAGGGCAAAAACATTTAAAAAAAGCCCACTGACTCCGTTTAGGCTGCTCACGATAGACATGACTACCCTCCAGTGGGTACCCCAGCAGGTTACTAGAAAAAAAAACATGCATACAAGCATACAAGAGCGCCAGACCAAAAGATAAAAGAGTCCAAATTAATTTATTGGTATTGTGCTAAAAAACAGTCAACCCATTTCGGGGGTCAAAGGAACTCCCCATTCATCAGGACTTCAGTTATAAATGAGAACCTTGAAGTGACTCAAATTAAGGCTTTCCTGTGTGAATCTGTGCAGGGAAGCCGATTGCTGGATTAGAAGAATTACTCGCCAATAGTATCTGCATGAGCAATCAGGATATCTTGATTGCCTTGACAAAGGGGCAGTTCCTTTGGCCCCCGAAATTGCTTTCTTTTAGCACAATAACATTAAATGAAATTAGACTCTTTTATCTTTTGGTCTGGTGCTCTTTCAATTTATGCATGTTTTTTTTCCATTAAACGTAAGGGTGTCCTTCTCCCACTGGGGTTCAAAGCGGCCCTAATGCTGCCAGGCGGAAGAGCTAACCACTTTACCACTGTTAAATGTTTGTCTAGGGGGAGATGAAGAAGCTTTATTACTTACAGTAGGGAAAATAATTATTTGATCCCCTGCAGATTTTGTAGGTTTGCCCACTTACAAAGAAGGGTCTATAATTTTCTATCATAGGTGTATTTTAAATGATAAAGACAGAATATCAACCAAAAATCCAGAAAAAAACACATAAAACAAATGCTATAAATGAAGTTGCAGTTCAGTGAGTAAAATAAGTATTTGATCCCAAAGCAAAACATGACTTAGTACTTGGTGGAGAAACCTTTGTTGGCAAGCACAGAGGTAAGATGTTTCTTGAAGTTGGTGTCCAGGTTTGCACACATCTCAGGAGGGATTTTGGCACACTCTTCTTTACAGATATTCTCTAAATCCTTAAGGTTTCTTGGCTGTCTCTTGGCAACTCGAAGTTTCAGCTCCCTCCATAAATCTTCTATAGGATTAAGGTCTGGAGACTGACTAGGCCACTCCCTGACCTTTATGTGCTACTTCTTGAGCCACTCTTTTGTTGCCTTGGTGGTATGTTTTGGATCATTGTCATGCTGGAAGACCCATCCATGACCCATCTTCAGTGTTCTGGCTAAGGGAAGAAGGTTCCCATCCAAGATCATACAATACATGGCCCCATCCATTGGCCCCACAATGTGGCGAAATCGGCCTGTACCTTTAGCAGAGAAACAGCCCCAAAGCATAATGTTTTCACCTCCATGCTTGACTGTGGGGATGGTGTTCTTAGAGTCATAGTCGGCATTTTTCTTCCTCCAAACACGGCGAGTTGAGTTAATGCCAAAGAGCTCAATTTGGTCTCATCTGACCACAGCACCTTCTCCCAATCCTTCTCCGAATCATTTAGATGTTCATTGGCATGACTGTACATGTGTCTTCTTGGGTAGGGGGGCTCATCGTGTTTAGAGGAAGAAAAATGCTGGCTATGACTCTAAGAACATCATCTCTACAGTCAAGCATGGAGGTGGAAACATTATGCTTTGGGGCTGTTCCTCTGCTAAAGGTACAAACTGACTTTACCGTAATGAGGGGCCAATGGATGGAGACATATACTGTAAAATCTTGGATGGGACCCTTCAGCCAGAACACTGAAGATGGGTTGTGGATGGGTCTTTCAGTATGACAATGACCCAAAACATACCGCCAAGGCAACAAAGGAGTGGCTCAAGAAGAGGCACATTAAGGTCATTTAGTGGCCCTGCCAGTCTCTAGACTTTAATCCTATAGAAAATGTATGGAGGAAGTTGAAACATCGAGTTGCCATGCGATTGGAAAGAAACCTTAAAGATTTAGAGAAGATCTGTAAAGAAGAGTGGACCAAATTCTCCCCTGAGATGTGTGCAAACCTGGTAAGAACTACAAGAAATGTCTTACCTCTATGCTTGTCAACAAGGGTTTCTCCACCAAGTACTAAGTCATGTTTTGCTTGGGGATCTTTGTAAGTGGGCAAACTTACAAAATCTGCAGGGGATCAAATAATTATTTTCCCCACTGTACCTTACCCCCACTCCGGCCAGCTCTGGTGTTGCCCTCTTCTCCCTCTGGCTGTGGAATGTACTATGGCATCATGTCATACAATGCAGGGCTAGTTACCCTGCAATGTATGTGAAGGAGGCAGGCATCCACCTGAGGCTGGGAGTGACTTAGGGAGGACCAGTCGCACCGCTAGAGGGACCCTGGTGGAGTGAGGAACAAGGTAAGTATTACTCCTTATATCTGAACCCTTAAACTGAGCCAGCTAAAGAGGTTAACTTCCCCCATTTCAAGGGAAGGAGCCACACATGATGTCACCCGCGGCCACCTTACTGGATTATATGTGTATACATAGAGCGTTTGTGCACTTGTGACAAGTGCCAGAATTGTAAGTGGTTTTACATTTATTGAACAAATATAACAAAGAGCTATATATTCTTTCTATTTACTTTTATATCGATATCCATGATCCCACGGAGGAATTGGCTGTCTCGGATCCACTCAGACCATTAGGGGACTATTAGATCCCTTCATGGGAATTCTTCCTGTTGGTTCAGGGGTTCATGGTCCTAAGGTGAGCTGTCATCTGTGTGTATGGTGGAGGTGCTGCACATTATATGACACCTGCACGTTCAATCCAGAGACACCACTTTGCACCATCCGGGATCTTTTTTATGAACTTTTTATAGAAATTTATTTGAACTTTCTCTTATATATTTTATAAGATTTATATGTTTTTTTAATATATGAATATTCCTTGCGCTGCACCATTTATATTTATTAGCTTATAGACTCTATTTACTAATTAGGTGACTTCTTTTAGTTCCACTAGATGTTAGTTAGGGGTATCAGAGTAAAGGGGACTGAATACAAATGCACGCCATACTATTCAGATATTTATTTGTAAAAAAAAAATTAAAACCATTTATCATTTTATTTATTTCAGGTACTTATATAGCGCCGTCAATTTACGCAGCGCTTTACATATACATTGTACATTCACATCAGTCCCTACCCTCAAGGAGCTTACAATCTAAAGTCCCTAACTCACATTCATACATACTAGGGCCAATTTAGACCGGATCCAATTAACCTACTAGCATGTCTTTGGAGTATGGGAGGAAACCGGAGTACCCGGAGGAAACCCACGCAGGCACAGGGAGAACATGCAAACTCCAGGCAGGTAGTGTTGTGGTTGGGATTCAAACCAGTGACCCTTCTTACTGCTAGGGGAGAGTGCTATCCACTACACCACTGTTCCTTCCACTTCTCAATTATGTGCCACTTTGTGTTGGTCTATCTCACATAAAATCCCAGTAAGGTCTCTTTCACACTTGTGCTACTTGTCCTGCGACTTAGGACTGCAAAGTCACATGACAAGTCGTACCCCATGATTTCCAATGAGTACCATTCATATCTGTATGACTTCAACTCGCACCGACTTCAAAGTAGTCCCTGCACTACTTTGGCCCGACTTTGATGCGAGTTGAGGTCCATAGACACCAAATTTACACAGGCAATCCCTGAAATCGCAACAAAATCATGTCCGCAAAATCGCGGCAACATCATGTGACTTTGAAGTCGCGGTAGTGTGAAAGGGGCCTTAGATACATTTACGTTTTTGGTTGTAACATGACAAAATGTGGAAAATTTCAAGGGGTGTGAATACTTTTTCAAAGCACTGTAAAGTCAATATAATAGTAACTCTCTCAATTCTTCTTTCTAGCCGCACCCATTGGTTATTGGCTGTCCCTTCTCCCGGGAGCCCTTACTTTTGCTCAGGCCAGGCAGGTGCCATGTGCTCCCCTGCCCCCCCTTGTGAAATACTCAGGTGTGATGCTGAGTGGGCAGGGATGGAGAATTCTGCTTGGCGCTGTCCAGGTGCTGAAGCTGGGGGAAGAAGAGAAGCTGGAGAGAGAGGAGTGGAGAGAGAGAGAGCTGACAAGAGGAGGTGGGTGATGTGTGGAAGGGACCAGAGGGTGGAGACACAGGGAGGTGGACGCAATATGCGGATCCAGACAGGCAAGGGAGAGGGAGTGGAGGTGGAGAGAAGCTGGAGGCGCAACAGCTGTGGAGGAGAGGAAAGAGAAAGAGCAAGGGGGGTGGGAGCTGAGGCTTTTCCGCAGACACTGATACTCCTGCAACCCCCCCTTTCACTGAGCAGCAAGGGACCCCCTCACTGAGCGAGGCAAGGACAGACATGCATTGGAGCGTGTGATGTGGGGAGAGAGACCAGAGAGCAGGTAAGCAGATATATGTCAGCTTCTTGTGTCCTCTTGAATAGTATCAGTCCTCTTTCTTCCTTTATTTCCATGTCTCATGTTGTCTGTGTGTGGCTGTGCCTGGCAATGCTCTCTCTGCTTCTTCATTCACAATAGCTGCTGTCTCTGCCTTTACCTCGCTCTTCCCCGCTCTCACATCTGCTGCCCTGTATCACTCTGTGCTCCGCTTTATCCCCCTCCCTAGTCTTAATTTGTATAATTGCACCTCTGTCAATCTGTCTTCCTCTCTCACATAAACACCATATTATCCCTGGTGATCCCATGCTGCGTTCTGCCCCTCTTTATCCCTCCACCATGCACCAAGCTGCCCATGTGTCAACCATATATTCCCTTTTACTATCAGTACCACTTCCCCCGTCATTACAGCACGTTACCTGTTCCTTTATATCATCTATCATCTTCTTCTGCCTTCTGATTTCTTCCTCTCCATCCTCCTGACCCTCCCTCCTCCCATCTGTGAGATCCATGGTCTCCGAGGGCTAGTGTCCCAATGGACTGATGTCTTATGTGGACACTGCCCTGTTCCAGGTTTGGTCCTGTCCTTGCAGCCTGCTCGGTGATGGAATCCCCATTCTGAGCTGGAATCCCTAATCCTCCATTGCTAGAAGCCCCTACCTCCAATTCTGTCTCTTGTGCTTCCTTCCTTAATTAATTTCCAATAACCATTCTTTAACCGGCTGCCTGGGCTTCCAGAACTGGATACCCCAGTTCTCCATTTCCGGGATCCCCTACCTCCAATTCTGTCTCCCGTGCTCCCCTTCTTTAATTAATATCCAATAACCAGTGTACAAGCAGCTGCCCCCCGGATTCCAGTACTGGATTCCCCAATTCTCAATTTCTGGGAACCCCTACCTCCAATTCTCTCTCCTGTGCTTCCTTCCTTAATTCATTTCCAATAACCATTCTACAAGCGGCTGACCGAGCTTCCAGAACTGGATTCCCCAATTCTCTATTTCCGGGAGCCCCTACCTCCAATTCTGTCTCCTGTGCTTCCTTCCTTAATTAATATCCAATAACCAGTCTACAAGCAGCTGCCCCGGCTCCCAGTACTGGATTTCCCAATCCTCCATTTCTGTGAACCTCTACCTCCAATACTGTCCCCTGTGCTTCCTTCCTTAATTAATATCCAATAACCAGTCTACAAGCATCTGCCCCGGCTTCCAGTACTGGATTCCCCAATTCTTCATTTCTGGGAGCCCCCCACCTCCAATTCTGTCTCCTGTGCTTCCTTCCTTAATTCATTTCCAATAACCAGTCCACAAGTGGCTGCCCCAGCTTCCAGAACTGAGCGTGGAGCACGTGGCAAAGAAATATGGTTTTCACTGAAGCAGTTAATTAAGGCTCCATATTTCCCCCTTTAGTACAGCTCCGGGCTATTAATCAGCTTGGCCGTCTAGTAGGGGGCTAATGAGCTTTCTGTCTGTTAGCCAAATGGGCTAATTTAATACGGAATCAAACAAAATGCAGTAACCCATAGCAACTGGAATTATAGTCCATTGTTCTGATTGTTTAATGCTTGGGAAAAGTGAAATCGAATTGGTTAATAGCAGTCCGGGGGAACAAGCAGGGTGCAGTAGTCCGTAGCAACCGACCAGCAATCATCATTTATTGATAAATGGTAAAATCTGATTCGTTGAGAGAGGCTGGAGGTTACGCCCCCATTGTTAATTGCACAAGGATCAGTAGATTTGATGGATGCATGGACACAACATCCAGCAGAGGTGGTTAATAGAACAGTAACAGGGTATATTAAGGAATGCTGAGAAGGATTTGTCTGCTTAGCTGCTTTACAACCATCTTATCTATCTGATGGAATGAGTTTGATGAAAGGTCCAAGTGTAAAGCCGCAGCATTAAAACAGAGGATTTCACAGCTGGCAGAATTGGTCAGTGGCTCCCATTATATGTATATAATTACTCCTCCTGATTTACTTCTTTGCAATGTGTTCAGCATAATCCACATGCAGGATGCATAATGAATAATAATGTAAACAGTATGTGTCCTGGGAAATACCATTGGGTCAGCTGTGAGATCTGACCTCGTTAGCTGCCTGGAGGCCTTGTGCCTAAAAAAGATTTTATTAGAGCGTAATATATTAAGATTGGGATAGTAAAATGGTCTGGTAAAGGGAGGTGAAATCAGCACTAATTCATTAGAAAACATCTAATATTTTTCAATGAGAGGTGTAGATAGATAGATACAGTACATACCTACATATGATAGAGAGATAGATAGAGTAGATTTATAGATAGATAGATAGATAGATAGATAGATAGATAGATAGATAGATAGATAGATAGATAGATAGATAGATAGATAGATAGATAGATAGATAGATAGATATGATAGATAGATAGAGTAGATTTGATACATAGATACGATAGATAGAGTAGATAGATAGATAGAGTAGATAGATAGATAGATAGATAGATAGATAGATAGATAGATAGATAGATAGATAGATAGATAGATAGATAGATAGATAGAGTAGATAGATAGAGTAGATAGATAGAGTAGATAGATAGATAGATAGATAGATAGATAGATAGATAGATAGATAGATAGATAGATAGAGAGTAGATTTATAGATAGATAGATAGATAGATAGATAGATAGATAGATAGATAGAGTAGATTTATAGATAGATAGATAGATATGATAGATAGATAGATAGATAGATAGAGTAGATTTGATACATAGATACGATAGATAGATAGATAGATAGATAGATAGATAGATAGATAGATAGATAGATAGATAGATAGATAGATAGAGTCGATTTGATACATAGATAGATAGATAGATAGATACATTAGATACGATAGATAGAAAGATTAGATATGATAGATAGATAGATAGATAGATAGATAGATAGATAGATAGATAGATAGATAGATAGATAGATAGATAGATAGATAGATAGATAGATAGATAGATAATACTGTGGATTAGAACTGAAAACACACATATGATATTACATATACAAGTGCAACTACATACCACTGAGGTACAGCCCCAGGAGAAGTGATGGTGTAAATCTAGTTCTCTGTTTCTTACAAAAATTCAAGTTTGCTGATTTAGCACTACTCCTCTTGTTAAGAAAAACGTGTCACTTGTTCTTTCAGAAGGGGGGAAGTGACATACTGCTAAATCCAGAATATCCCAAAAAAACAATGTTGCTAAGCAGAATGATAATAGTGAGCTACAACTAAGGTCAGATCATAGCCACCTGGATCTGTCCTAGTTCAGGGACATTATGTGTAGGGACCCATGTGTGTGATGTCATGTAAATGTCATTTCACTCTTTTTACTTCCTCCTTCTTCCTTCACTCACTACCTTTTTTCCTTCCTCTCTTTCTTCCTTCCTTTTCTCATCTCCTTTTTGCTTCATTCTTTCCTTCCTTTCTTTCTTCTATCATTCCTTCCATCTTCTATTTCCTTCCTTCCGTTTATCCTTACTTCTCTCCTCCCTTCCAGTCTCTCTTCCTTCTTTCTCTCCTCCTTTTTTCCACACTTCCTTCCATCATTCCCTATGACCATTCCTGTCCTATTTCATCAACATTCTGTGCTGAAACCCATATGTGTGATGTCATATAAATATCATTTCAGTGTATTTTTTCCTTTCCTTCTTCTACCTTCTTCCCTCATTTCCTTCCTTCCATCCTTTCTTTTTTCTCATTTTCCTTCCTCCCTTCCTTTCCTTCTCTCCATCCACACTTTCAGGCTTCCTTTTTTCCTTCTTTGCTGCCTTCTCTTGACCACCCCCCTATTTCATGGATATTATGTGCAGAAACGGATGCGTGTGATGTCATATGAATGTCATTCCAGTGTCTTTTTTCCTTCCTTCCTTCCTTCCTTCCTTCCTTCCTTCCTTCCTTCCTTCCTTCCTTCCTTCCTTCCTTCCTTCCTTCCTTCCTTCCCCTGGGTCTGTCTGTATCTGTCTTTCTGTTATCTGATCATTCCATCTGTGTGTCTTTCAGCAGTGTCTTTCTTTATATTTTGGTCTTTTGATCTCTCTCTGCCTCGCGGATAATATTCATCATTTTTTGCTAAATCCGTTATTCTACAATATATGAGCATAGACATTTTAAATGGGAACTCTGTCATGGTAAGAATTATCCAAATTTTCAGCTTGTGTGCCTAGTGCTCCTTTCCTTTTTGACGTGACTGCAGTAAATGTTACAAATCTGTTCTCTTGTATTGAGCATTTCTGATGATGGTATGTAGTTAGATAGATAGATAGATAGATAGATAGATAGATAGATAGATAGATAGATTGATAGATTGATAGATAGAGCGTAATCTGATGTGTAATGTGGTCTCCAAACCACAGAAGCAGGACATTGTCAGACAAGGGGCTTAAGGTAACTCTTTATATTGGAAATGGGTAGTGAAATGTTAGTATAAATCAAGAGCTGAAATCTGGGGTTCCCAAATATGCAAATCTTGACTGTTTTGCCAAAAGTCGTCTGGCATAGCCCCTCCCACCTCCCAGAATTTTCTATTTTTAGCTTGTTGGGCAGTTTCAGTAATCAATAAGTGATAAGGCAGGGGTGCCGGATGATCAGTTACTTCATTGTTTCCAAATCCCTCTCCAATATACGGGTTACCTGTACGGGGGGCACAATTTTGTATAGACATTTCCTGAGTTTACCCTGGAGATTGCATGTCTGTGTTGGTTATAGCACAGGTTAGAAAATCAGAGTAGACTTCCAGCTGATTGTTAATGTCATTTGGCTTTATTTCCCGTGTTTTCCAGTATTTCTGCTATAAAGGAACCCTCACATATTTTTGTATCTGTCGAACATATAAAGCAGTAAATATGGCTTTCACTTAACCTTCACTGGCAGTGAATCAAGCACTGTCATATAAAATACAGGCACCTGCAAGATTTACCTGCAATAAATGTTTGGCGAATGTCAAATTCACTGCTTTAGGCCTCATTCACACAGGAGTATTCAAGTGTACATCCATGGAGAGACCTGTGTTTGCCTGAATGGGGTGCACAGATGTTCCATGTGTCCGCATGCAGGTGGGCCCATTCATGTCTATTGGGATGCCACTGCTCCCAATCTGACAGCCGTGACGGTGTCCGGGCATGTCCCTGAATGCTCACTGTCTGCACCTGTACCCACGTTGCTGTCAAATTGGAGCCAGCAACACTGCTCAGTAGACATGATGGGACTGCCTGCATGTAAATGCACAGAACACCCATGTGCCCCATAGGCCCTTCTCACAGATCTATGCTAAGATGCCCATGTGAACAAGGCCTTAAAACTCTGCCCAGAGCATGACATTGAGACACCTGTTATTGTACATTGCTGAAATCTTGGAGAGCGCCTTGTTGGCATTCAGTTTGCATTCTACTTCTGTGTGTGGAGTAATGAGTCTGCTGGCCTGACCTAATAGAATCAAATGCTCTGAAAGCCAGAGGAGAAATACTGGAGGTGTTGGCCACAGCATCCCACTAGGTTCTAGGTATCAATTCTATAGTGTGGAGAAGAAAATAAATGGGGAACTCCAACCGTGGAACTTAAAGCCCAACACCAGGCACAACAAAAAATACCCTTGCAGTGCCCAATCCCCCCCCCCCCCCCCCACACACACACACACTACAGGGGTTATATGCAAGCCTAGGGGGTTGTGTTACATACCTTCTCCTTGCTCCAGCAGGCTCCCTCAATCGGTGCAACCGGTTCACTGCAGCCTCCTCTGTAAGCTGCTCCCAGCTGAAATTGCCCGCCTGCCTCCACCACTTACAATACAGGGTTAATCACTCTGCCCTGTAAGTAATGATGCTGAGACTCTGCCCACAGAGTGGAGCTTCGGAGAGAAATAGAGAGCATTGCAGTCAACCGGAGTGGGGAGTCAGGTAGGGCTGGCCATACCCTAGTAGAATTTTGTTCAAAATTTTTCATTTTAACCATTTTCATACCAGGCCAATTTTGGCATTCCTCTCCTACATGTAAAAATCATCATTTTTTTCTAGAAAATTACTCAAGACCTCCAAACATTATATATATTTTTAGCAGAGACCCTAGTGAATAAAATGGCGATCATTGCAATTTGTTATGTCACACAGTATTTGCTCAGCAATTTTTCGGGAAAAAAAACCCCACAATGAATTAAAAAAAAAAAACACAATATTTACCCAAATGTTTTGTATAATGTGAAATATGATATTACGCCAAGTAAATAGATACTGAACATGTCATGCTTTAAAATTGCACACACTCATGGAATGGGGCAAAACTTAGATACTTAGGAATCTCCATAGGCTATGCTTTAAAAATGTTTACAGGTTACCAGTTTAGAGTTACAGAGGAGGTCTTGTGCTAGAATTATTGCTCTCACTATAACAGCGATACGGCGATACCTCACATGTGTGGTTCAATTGCTGTTTACATATGTGGGCACCACCTACGTATGCGTTCGCTTCTGTGTGCGAGCACAAGGAGACAGAGGCGCTTAAAATTTTTTTTTATTTTATTATTTATTTTTTTATTATTTTTTTTTGCACTGTCCCTTTAATTTTTTTTACTCACTTTTATTCCTATTACAAGAAAAGTAAACATCCCTTGTAATAGGAATAAGGCATGACAGGTCCTCTTTATGAGACCCCAGATATCGCCTCTACCCTGAAAAGCATGAGATAAAAAAAAAATATTGATCTCTGTTTCCAGGGAAAAAAACTGGCAGTATTTACATCTGCCAGTGCTGGAAATGGCATCTATTCTGGCCTCCCAGGGCCACAGAGATGGCCGGGGACCATCCAGTCCACTGCCAACTCTATAGTAATCCGGTGGAAGTGCCAGATCGTTATTCCGGCTTCCCGATCACACGGGAGGGGGGAGGGGGATTATCCCTTCCCCCTGAATGTAAAAGCAATCCAGCGGCTGAATAGCCGCTAGGGTGGCTTTTATATTTGAGGGAATTGCTGGCTGAAAACACAGATATCTAAATGGTGCCTGTAGCTGCAGGCATCATTCAGATAGCACCCCTTCAACTTAAGGACATCATATGAAGTCCTATGGGCGGGAAGCGGTTAAGAAAGTTCAATCGATTTTCTAATCATTCTTCGGGATAAAGCGGTTGTAAACCCTTAAATATACCCAGTGAAGTGACTGGCCTGATTTCTCAGCTCTGAAAAGCAGGGGGCTCTTCAGTGAGAAGAGCGCTAAGAGCTGATTGGAGGGAAGGGACCCCCCCCCCCCTTCACACAGCTCACAGGAACAGAATTGAGGCTGTCAATCCTCAGGCTGTCAATCACCTGCAGGTCCCTCCCCTGGCACCATTTTTCTCTTGGTGTCAGGAAAACTTTTCAGAAGTGACTCATGCTGATAGCAGAGGAACGCAGCAGACAGAAATGACACTTGTGCTCTGGAGTGAGACAAGTACACACCATAGGGGGATATTATTTTTCATATTTCATGTCTGAGGTTTACAAAAACTTTAAATCGACTTTCGTTTTTCGACCATAGTAATGAAATAATTCAAAAGAATGAGGATGGAAATTCTTTCTCGAACTAACAAAGTTCTAACAGTATATGTGGTTTTCCTTTAGGAAAGCCCATTCATCCCAAAAGCAACTGTTAAAAGCAAATAAAATTTTGAAGAATGTTTGAACGACATTCATAAACTCATCAAATACACTGAAAATTTTCATAGAAATCTTTGCACAAATGCTCGTACGATTTGTTTGAAAAGTATTTAAGCCGTGCAGTGCTGGGGGCCCAGAGTTGGGTTTTAATACATTAGGAATGCAAAAGAGCAGTTCTGAACTACAAAAAAAAAGGAAGTTCAGTCCCACCCAACTAATCTTTTCATCTAACCGCAACATAATAAACCACAAATATCATTCATTCTTGTGCTTTTAAACCAGTTACTTTACACTCACCAGCCACTTTATTAGGTACACCTTCCTAGTACCAAGTTGGATCCCCATTTGACTTCAGAACTGCCTTCATTCTTCGTGGCATAGATTCAACAACGTGTTGGAAACATTCCTCAGAGATTTTGCTCCATATTGACATGTGCTTCAACCACATACCAAAGGTGGATATTGGATGAGATCTGGTGGGTGTGGAGGACATTGGAGTACAGTGACCTCGTTGTCCAGTGGTGAGATGATTTGATCTTTGTGACATGGTGCATTATCCTGCTGGAAGGAGCCATCAGAAGATGAGTACACTGTAGTCATAAAGGGATGGACATGGTCAGCAACAATTCTCAGGTAGGCCGTAGCGTTTAAACCATGCTCAGTTGGTACTAAAGGAGCCCAAAGTGTGCCAAGAAAATATCCCCCACACCATTACACCACCACCACCAGCCTGTACCTTGGTTGTAACGAGTGGTTATTTGAGTTACTGTTGCCTTTCTATCATCGCAAACCAGTCTGCCCATTCTCCTCTGACCTTCAACATCAACAAGGCATTTTCCTCCACACAACTGCCGCTCACTGGATATTTTCTTTTTTCGGACCATTCTCTGTAAACCCTAGAGATGGTTGTGCATGAAAATCCCAGTAGATCAGCAGTTTTTGAAATATTCAGACCAACCCTTCTGGCATCAACAACCATGCCACGTTCAAAGTCACTTAAATCCCCTTCTTTCCCATTCTGATGCTCGATTTGAACTTCAGCAAGTCGTCTTCACCACATCTAGATGCCTAAATGAATTGAGTTGCTGCCATGTGATTGGCTGATTAACAATTTGTGTTACCAAGCAATTGAACAGGTGTACCTAGTGGGTGGTATATGTATATGGTGGTGTGTGTATATGTATACTTAGCTAGTATCAGAGATGGAAGAGGGAGAAGCAGCACAAGTAGCCTGTAAATATTTAGAAAGCAGTCAATGTGACATTTAATCAAACCTTCACTGGTGATGCATCAATCACTGTCATTTGAAACACAGGCACCAGGAGGATTCACCGGCAGTGAATGTTTGGTAAATGTCAGCTTAACTGCTTTATAAAAATGGTTCTAAAGTGTATGCAAAGCCCAAAGTATTTTTGTTGTTTTGGATAGAGAAGAAAATAGTAAAAGAAGTCTCCGTTCTTTTTTTTTATTGCAATGTTCTGTACCCCAATATACCCTGCCAGAATTTATGATTTCTTGGACATTTTTCAGAGAATATGAATGATAACGTAAAAACTTTTCTTTCACTCTTGGTTAGTGTTTGGCTGAAGACATTTATTATCAATCAACTGTGTTTTCTCTTTTTAAATTATAATGGCAACAGAAACTACCTAAATGACACTGATCAAAAGTTTACATACCCCCGTTCCTAATACCGTGTATTGCCCCCTTTA
Organism: Aquarana catesbeiana; assembly: GCF_042186555.1. Lineage (NCBI taxonomy): Eukaryota > Metazoa > Chordata > Amphibia > Anura > Ranidae > Aquarana > Aquarana catesbeiana. Next base: position 67,141,041 of record NC_133332.1, read on the forward strand.
ACATCAATGACAGCTTGAAGTTTTTTGTGGTATTTGTGGATGAGGCTCTTTATCTTCTCAGATGGTAAAGCTGCCCATTTCTCTTGGCAAAAAGCCTCCAGTTCCTGTAAATTATTGGGCTGTCTTGCATGAAGTACACGTTTGAGATCTCCCCAGGGTGGCTCCAATGATATTGAGGTCAGGAGACTGAGATGGCCACTCCAGAACCTTCACTTTTGTCTGCTGTAGCCAATGACAGGTCAATTTGGCCTTGTGTTTTGGATCATGATTTAATTTTCCAGCAGGACTTGGCACCTGCCCACACTGCCAAAAGTACCAATACGTGGTACTTGATTGGCCAGCAAACTCGCCTGACCTAAACCCCATAGAGAATCTGTGGGGTATTGTCAAGAGGAAGATGAGAGACACCAGACCCAACAATGCAGATTAGCTGAAGGCTGCTATCAAAGCTATCTGGGCTTCCATAACACCTCAGCAGTGCCACAGGCTGATCACCTCAATGCCACGTCGCATTGATCCAGTAATTCATGCAAAAGGAGCTCCGACCAAGTATTGAGTGCATACTGTACCGTACATGGACATACTTTTCAGTAAGCCAACATTTCTGTACTACAATCCTTTTTTTTATTGGTCTTATGTAATATTTTAATTTTCTGTGATACCGAATTTTGGGTCTACACTAGCTGTAAGCCATAATCATCAAAAAAAAAAAGAGAAATGCTTGAAATATACTGTATCACTCTGTGTGTAATGCATCTATATAAATGCAGCCATGCCCCCGTAGGGGTTGCTGAATGTTGTGGTTCATCTGTCTCCCTGCCCAGCCTGACATCCATCTCTCAAAGACACAGACCATTCCATAGCTTTGTTTTGTTTCGTTTATTTTTGTGGGGATTAAACTTGGAAGGGGATTTGGGAATTATGGGATGCCCAGGAATATTCAGTGCAAACTTGCTTGGGACTCCTATACACACTCTATTATATACACCTCAATCTTCTCTCCAGCACAAACACTTGCTGCACACCGTTCCTCCTCCAGCACTTCACTTGCTGTAGACTGTTACTCCTCCAGGCTAGCTAGCACCTCATTGGTAGGCCTGACAATGCTTCAGCCAAGCCTCAATGAACTGCCCTTTGCGGGCAGGGACCGCGGGCCCCTGTGGTGTAGAAATAGTTCAGGTGCTAGCTATCCTCTATTCAGCTACCACTCCCAGATTGTTCTCTTCAGGCCCTGCCAACCAGCCTCGCTGCAATGACCTCTTTCCACTGCACTGAGTTCTGCACCCATCTTAACTGCAATCTCCCAGTTCTCTCAGGTGTGCCTCCCCAGTGCTCCCGACTGTGCTCACTCACCAGCCCTCTTGGCTGTGACCAGTAGTCCTCCCTGGAGACTCTTAGAAGTGTTCTCTCCTGCTGTCCTCTGCTTGATTTCTCATGTGTCTCATCTTCCAGGATCTCATCACTCCTGGGTGCATCCCAGCCCAGGGTCACCCCCCCCCCCGCCCAGACTGGGGAGCTCCCAGTGGGCCCTAACAGCCTCCACACTCTCTCACTCCAGCTCTTCCACCCAACAACTCCTCCCCAGCTGGGCTGACCCCAGGCATTTAAGGAGGCCTGCCCCCTGCCAATCCAAGTTGGGGATTGGTCAAGGCTCCTTAAGATACCCTAGGCAGCCCCACCTCTCTTCCTCTCCTCTCCTTCTAGCACTTTCTAGAAGGAAGAGGGAGGTGACAGTGAAGTGATGCAGCCTGTGATTCACCAACTGCTACCCTGAGCCACTCCCAGCCCAGAATGAAAACAAACAGGCCTAGCAACCAGCTAGGCCTGCCTATATTTACCTACTGTGCCAAAAAAATCCTCAGTCTAGCACCTACCTAACTAGAGGGCGGTACACTAAATACATGAGTTTCAAATTTTGAATTAAATTACTGAAATAAATTAACCTTTTGATATTCAAATTTTTTGAGATGCCCCTGTATTTTCAGCCACCAACAAAACGAAGATCTAGCAACACAGTCTTTCTAAGGATAAGCATAGGCAACAATAAAATGCCCTGATTATATATGCCCTCTGAATATCCTGTCATATTGGAGATTTGAGGTCTCAGATGCTCACTCCATTTAGGGTTGCCACCTTTTCTTCAAGCCAAACCCGAAAACTTTTCTGACGCACTGCATTTTTTTTCTAGTATAACCTATAGACAATAGGATTGTAAAAGACCTTGGACACCTTTGGCTGGCTTAAAGAGAGTAGTAACACGGTGTGCTGTGTACGCCACAGCGAACAGAGGGTGTAGCCACATTGCATTAACCATGGAAGGCGCCTAAATTAACCCACCCTACCTACAATACCCCTTACTATCCACTGCACCCCAGCCTTCCACTGACAGTTCAAAGTAGCCCATCCTACCTATAGCAACCCACTCTATCAATACCACACCAAAGTGGCCCATTCTATCTCAACACTCCAAATCAGTCCATCATATCTAAGGCACCCCAAAGTGGACCACCCTAACCACAGCCCCCCCAAGAACCCCACACCTGCAGGATGCACAGGGGGAGGCAGCGGGGTGGATGGTGGGGGGCAGCAGAGTGGTCAGGGGGGCCGTAGAGTAGTCAAAGGAGCAGTAAGATGGACAGGGGGACAGTGGGATGGAAAAGGGGGCAGTGGGATGGAAAGGGGGACAGTGGGATGGACAGGGGGACAGTGGGATGGAAAGGGGGACAGTGGGATGGACAGGGGGACAGTGGGATGGACAGGGGGATAGTGGGATGGACAGGGGGATAGTGGGATGGAAAGGTGGACAGTGGGATGGACAGGAGGACAGTGGGATGGACGGAAGGACAGTGGGGTGGACAGAAGGACAGTGGGATGGACAGGGGGACAGTGGGATGGATGGGGGGACCGTCGGATGGACAGGAGGACAGTGGGATGAACAGGAGGACAGTGGGATTGGACAGGGGGACAGTGGGATGGACACAGGGACAGTAGGATGGACAGGGGACACTGGGATGGACAGGGGGACCGTGGGATGGATGGGAGGACAGTGGGATGGACAGGGGGACAGTGGGATGGATGGGAGGACTGTGGGATGGACAGGAGGACTGTGGGATGGACAGGAGGACAGTGGGATGAACAGGAGGACAGTGGGATGGACAAGGGGGACAGTGGGATGGACAGGAGGACAGTGGGATGGACGTGGGGACAGTGGGGTGGACGGGGGGGACAGTGGGATGGACGGGGGGACGGTGGGATGGATGGGGTGAATGTGGAATGGTGGGGTAGGAGGACAGGGGGATGGATGGTGGGGACAGTGGGATGAAAGGGGGGCAGTGGGATGGAAAGGGGGACAGTGGGATGGACAGGGGGACAGTGGGATGGAAAGGGTGACAGTGGGATGGAAAGGGGGACAGTGGGATGGAAAGGGGGACAGTGGGATGGACAGGGGGACAGTGGGATGGACAGGGGAATAGTGGGATGGAAAGGGGGACAGTGGGATGGACAGGGAGACAGTGGGATGGACAGGGGGACAGTGGGATGGACAGGGGGACCATGGGACAGATGGGGGACAGTGGGATGGACGGAAGGACAGTGGGATGGACGGAAGGACAATGGGATGGACGGAAGGACAGTGGGATGGATGAGGGGACAGTGGGATGGATGAGGGGACCGTCGGATGGACAGGAGGACAGTGGGATGAACAGGAGGACAGTGGGATTGGACAGGGGGACAGTGGGATGGACACAGGGACAGTAGGATGGACAGGGGGACACTGGGATGGATAGGGGGACCGTGGGATGGACGGGAGGGCAGTGGAATGGACAGGAGGACAGTGGGATGGACGGGGGGGACAGTGGGATGGACGGGGGACAGTGGGATGGACGTGGGGACAGTGAGGTGGACGGGGGGACAGTGGGATGGACGGAAGGACAGTGGGATGGACGAGGGGACAGTGGGATGCATGGGGGGACCGTCGGATGGACAGGAGGACAGTGGGATGAACAGGAGGACAGTGGGATTGGACAGGGGGACAGTAGGATGGACAGGGGGACACTGGGATGGACAGGGGGACCGTGGGATGGACGGGAGGGCAGTGGGATGGACAGGAGGACAGTGGGATGGACAGGGGGACAGTGGGATGGATGGGAGGACTGTGGGATGGACAGGAGGACAGTGGGATGAACAGGAGGACAGTGGGATGGACAGGGGGACAGTGGGATGGACAGGGGGACAGTGGGATGGACAGGAGGACAGTGGGATGGACAGGAGGACAGTGGGATGGACATGGGGACAGTGGGGTGGATGAGGGGACAGTGGGATGGACGGGGGGACGGTGGAATGGACGGGGTGAATGTGGAATGGTGGGGTAGGAGGACAGGGGGATGGACGGTGGGATGGACGGGGGGACAGTGGGATGAATAGGAGGACACTGTATTGTCCCAGAATGAAGGTGCTCGGGACCCGGAACAGACCTGCTAATTGCGGGATTGTCCCGGGCAATCCGGGACACGTGGGCACCCTAGACTGGACTCGTCTGTAACTTATCTGTCATTTCACAAACAAGACATTAGCTCTGCTGGAGGCTGGAGCGGGGGAAGAAGGGGAGAGCGTCCTGCATTTGCTGATTGGCACATTGACGCGGGGGGGTGACGGGCGATGGGGGACTGCTGGCAGGAGAGAGCGCATCGGAGTGGGGGAGCAGGATGAGGCACTCACCACTGAAGCCACAGGAGCGGGGGGGGGGTGTCTCGGGAGAGAGCGCATTTAGCAGGGGGGTATGAGGGCATGGTTCTGGTGGAGGGCTGCGGGTACTTTCCACACTGGCTGGAACTGGAGCTTATGCTGTGGTGTCTGGATTACAGGAGGATACAAACCCGAGCACAGCTGTCAAAACCCGGACTGTCCGGGTCATTCCTGTACCGGTGGCAACCCTAATTCCATTATACTTTTATACATTCAATATTCATCATGTATGATACCAGGATGGTGGCAGCTGCCTCAATTATTCCAGTCTGTACTGTTCTTGCTCATCTCATGTATTATGTACATTGTTGAAAACCAGCCAATATTTTATCCCAGTGTGGAATAAGGTGGGAAGGGATCAGAACCTCTACCAGGTTTTTATTGCTGTGCCCCCACTGGGAAAAGCTCCCTCAGTTAGTTCCTTTTCTGCTGATCATAATCACCATGGATTGTCCTTCTCCTTACACTCCTTTTCCTTGTTGCGTGGAGTAACATCTATTCTTATCATGGAAATATTCATTACTGTTGATAGGATTCATTTAAAAGTGGAAGAACACACATAACTCACTGCAAGAAAACATACATGAATATCTACAGTATGATTTCAAGCATCACTAGTAAGAACGGGACCTTATAGTACAGGGGTCTCAAACTGGCAGCCCTCCAGCTGTTGCAAAACTACAAGTCCCATCATGCCTCTGCCTGTGAGAGTCATGCTTGTAACTGTCAGCCTTGCAGTGCATCATGGGACTTGTAGTTTCGCAACAGCTGGAGGTCTGCCAGTTTTAGACCCCAGTTATAGTATAACTAAAGGCACAACTTTGTTTTTCGTTTTGGATAGACTGGAGAGGGATTTTTTATCGCTGTCTGTGCTCCCGTTATGGAGATTCACCCTCTCTATTTCTCCTGTTTATGGTTATTACTGAAAGTGAAAGCACATTCCAAATGTTGAATTGTCACCAGAACTGTAATAGAGGGGAAATCTTACAATGGGGACACCAGTTCTGGTGACAACCAGGGGTTCCCTTAATTTGGAGGGATTTTCTCTCACTTCCTGTCTTGCCTTTGGAACAAGACTTGAAGAGAAACCTTTCCAATAGGACATGGATGCAAAAAAAGAACTGACAGCATTATACTCCTCCATTACGCTATCCAAAATAAAAAAGTGCCTTTCATTTCACTCTCTTCATAACCAGGCCATTTTTTGCGATATGATGCTGCGTTACTTTAACCAGTTCCGGACCGCCCACCCCACAAATTCTGTGGCAGGTCAGCCCAGCTGCACGAAACAATGTACCTGTAAGTTGTCCACGTGACCTGGTCTGGGGCGCGCCCCGCCTGAAACCCGCTCCCGCTGTGATTGGACACAGCTGGAGCCAATCAGCGAGCCCACGGTCATGATGGCTGCCAGCCTCCCACGATTGCTGCGGGGAATGACAGACTGGCGGTCTGCTGATGTAAACAAAGCAGACCGTCCTTCTGTCAGACAGGAACGGAGAGATCTGTGCTTCCTGCTTAACGGGAACACAGTTCTCTCTGTTCCTGCTGTGAGTCCATCCCCCACACAGTTAGTAGGCACACTGAGGGAACACAGTTAACCCCTTGATCACCCCTGATGTTAACCCCTTCCCATCTCAAACTATTGGGACGTATGATTTATACAGTGTCGGTGCATTTTTTTTAGCACTGATCACTGTATTGGTGTCACTGGTCCCCAAAAAGTGTCACTAAATGTTAAAATTTGGCCAATTTGCAAAATGTTGCAGTCCCGCTAAAAATCGCTGATTGCCGCCGTGACTAGAAAAAAAAAAAAAAAAGTCCCTAAACCTATCCCATAGTTTGTAGACGCTAAAACTTTTGCGCAAACCAATCAGTATACGCTACTTGGGATTTTTTTAAACAAAAATATGCAACAGAATACATATTGGCCTAAATCGATGAAGAAATTAAGTTTTTTAACATTTTTTTATTGGGTATGTTTTATAGTAGAAAGTAAAAATTATTGTTTTTTTTTTTTTTTTTCAAAATTGTTTTCTTTTTTTTGTTTATAGCGCAAGAAACAAAAACCGCAGAGGTGATCAAATACCACCAATAGAAAGCTTCCATTTGGTGGTATTTGATCACCTCTGCGGTTTTTATTTTTGCGCTATAAACAAAAAAAGACAGACAATTTTGAAAAAATAAACAATATCTTTTAATTTCTGCTTTAAAACTTACCCTATAAATAAAAAATAAAAAAATAGAATTTCTTCATCAATTTAGGCCAAGATGTGTTCTACCTATTTTTGGTGAAAAAAATCCCAGTAAGTGTATATTGATTGGTTTGCACAAAAGTTATAATGTCTACAAACTATGGGATATATTTATATATATAATATATATATTTTTTATTGTTTTTTTTACTAGTAATGGCGGCGATCAGTGACTTATAGTGGGACTGCAACATTGCGGTGGACAAATTGGACACTAAGCGGCACTTTTTACACTTTTTGGGAACCAGTGACACCAATACAGTGATCAATCAGTGGTAAAAAAATATGCACTGTCACTGTACTAATGACACTGGCAGGCAAGGGGTTAACATCAGGGGCAATCAAAGGGTTAAATGTGTCCCTAGGGAGTGCTTTCTAACTGTGTGTGGCGGGGTTCTTGTACTGTAAGAAGACAGAGATCCGTGTTCCTGCTTAGCAGAAACACAAGATTTCTGTCTTCTCCTCTCACAGAACGGCAATCTGCCTTGTTTACATTGGCAGACTGCCGTTCTGTCTGCCTCTGGAACGATTGGAAATGTCATCTTGTGATATTTTAATAAAGTTACAAAAAATAAAAAAGTAAACAGTGCCTTGTGTTGTAAAAACACAAAGCACAGCCCCTTAACATCAGCCCACACATGTTATAGCTTTAAAATCTTATATATTCTTCCGTTTCAGTATTTTTATTGGAATCATTTCCACAAAAGAGAATACAAAGGTTATGACAATCGTTGCGGATCCTCCACTATGTGAAATACATACAAAATATGTATTAAACCAAAACTTGTAAAATAAAAAAGAAAATATAAAATAAAATCTCATATATTCTTTAACACGTTGATGTAAAAAACCCCACCGCGCCCCAGAAATTATGTGCAGTTGGAGTGCATGCTTATAGACATAAAGTGGCTGCAAAGAGGCTGGAGGAGATCAGTGGCGTTGATATGCAGCAAAGGATGAAAAACAGAGAAAACTGCATTTAAAAGGCAATTGTCTATGATACATGGTGCTTTAGCTAACTAGATTTTGTTCAGTTATGGTTTACATCCACTGTAAAGTAAATTCTTGATATGACTTTCCCATTTTTACTGCCTTGCTCTTTCCATTTTGCCATTGTATAATATATATGAATAGTTGTAGATCAGCCACTAGAGGGAGCTCTCAGTGGTTCAGTGCAATCAATAGCTTTTTGCTTGAGATAACATATCAGCCTACCAGGAAGGGTGTATTTTGCAGTAAGCTGACTGACTCGGGATGCGCAATGAGTTAGTAACAAAACACCATAGCCTTGTATTATGAGAAATAAAAGCACAACCATTGTGTAGCACTACAGAGTACATGTAATGATCAAGTATGGCTGTACACTGGTACATACTGTATATGATTACAAACTAAACCCAACCAGGTTTTAAATCCAATAAAACACGCAGGGATTGACTTAGTAAAGGGAAATAGACTGGCCACTTGGCAAGGGAATTTTCACTTTGTAAGGGCATTTTCCCTTAGCTTAGTGAATGTGGTGAAAATTCACTTTGCAAAGAATACCCAGTGAGGACTTTTTAAAAAAAATGTCATTTTTTGCTCGCCTTATTGGATGATGGAGGTCAGCTCATTTACTAAGCTAAAGGAACGTTCCCTTGCAAAGTGAACAGCCAATTCCATTTAGTGGTTCAATCCCATTGATTGTGTTATTTTCATCAAGCTGATTTCTTTTGTATGTTTAGAAATGCACAAAACCTATGCAGACGCCTCCCTTACCCCTGTTTCTGGCATGCAAACCCCCAACGGTCAGCTTTTTGAGCCGCTAAGTACTTCTAAGGATTTACCACGCTGGGAGCCATGCGGTTTTTACCAGCGTGATAAAAAAACAGCCTTGGAAACCCATTAATAGCAAATAGCAATCGCAGGCTAGCTGTGTCATGCCGGGGAAAAAATCAGACGCTCAAAGCGGCATTAGCCTTGGAGTTGCTTAGCGATTTTTTTTTAAACAACTAGTTAGCGGAGAAGGCCTCTGTTATTGTACCGGCAGCGGGGGGGCACCTGGTACGTGAGATGCAGAAGGCCTCTATAACCACATGCCTACCGGGCACTTTCACCCCCCTTCCTGCCCAGGCTCATTTTCAGCTTTCCGCGCTGTCACACTTTGAGTGACAACACTGTACCCAAATTACATTTTTAGATTTTTTTTTTTGGAGACAGATAGAGCTTTCTTTTGGTGGTATTTAATCACCACTGAGTTTTTCGCTAAACAAACGAAAGAAGACAGAAAATTAAAAAAAAAAAAAAAAAATTTCTTAGTTTCTGTTATAAAGTTTGCCAAAAAAGTAATTTTTCTTCTTCACTGATGTGCACTAATGAGGCTGCATTGATTGGCACTGATAGGCTACATTGATGGGCACTGATAGGCAGCACCAATGGGCACTGATAGGCTACACTGATGGGCACTGATGAGGTGGCACTGATAAGCAGCACAAATTAGTTTCTGTTATAAAGTTTGCCAAAAAAAAATTTTTCTTCTTCACTGATGTGCACTAATGAGGCTGCATTGATTGGCACTGATAGGCTACATTGATGGGCACTGATAGGCTACATTGATGGGCACTGATAGGCGCTAAACTGATGGGCACTGATAAGCAGCACTGATGGGCACTGATAGGCTGCACTGATGGGCGCTGATGGGTTGCACTGATAAGCAGCACTGATTGGCACTGATAGGTGGCACTGATGGGCACTGATAGCAGCACTAATGGGCACGGATAGGCTGCACTGATGGGGGGCACTGATGAGATGGCACTGATAAGCAGCACTAATGGGCACTGATAGGTGGCACTGATTGGCACTGATGGGGCTGCACTTATAATCAGGTCCCTCCTTGTCAGTGTAAACAATGTGCTAACAGGCTTACCAGTTACCAGCTTTCCTTTCCTCCCAAAGACACAGTGGGGTTTATTTACTAAAGCTGGAGAGTGCAAAATCAGGCTCACTTCTGCATAGAAACCAATCAGCTTCCAGGTTTTATTGCCAAACCCTAACTGAACCAGCTGAGGTTAGAAGCTGATTGGCTATCATGCATAGCTGCACCAGATTCTGAGTGCTCCGGCTTTAGTAAATCTACCCCAGTGTGAGAGGAAAGAACTGCCAATAACCGGCAAGTCTGTTTACATGTGATCAGTTGTGATTGGACACAGCTGATCACATGGTAGAGGGCCGCTGTGATGTCCAAAGGACACAGCGGTCACAGAGCACGCCCGATGCGCTCCCTAGGGGGTGAGGTTCTGAGAGGACGACTATTGACGCCCTCCCAGAATTGGACACCTGTGCTGTAGCCGTCTTTCGACTATAACGCGGTCGGCAAGTGGTTAAAGCAGTATTAAACCCGAAAGCAAACATTTTATTGCAGCTTACCAATTCTGAGATGTGACGGCTGCATTAGTTTTCTTTTTTTTCTTTTTTTTTACCTGGTGATTTGAGAGGTAAATCTGTTGTTTTTCAACAGAACAAGTTTTGCTGCAGATGAAGCCGTTAGTAAGGTTGAGACAAACCACTTACCACCGACAGGTGTGCTTACAACGATCAGCTTTTATTTGTTTATGTAAAACTTTTAGCTCAAAAGACAATAAAACTGTTGCTGTAACTGCAGTGTGAGCTGGAGTTTGACAAATTGTTAGTGTATTTAAATCTGCTAGTACATCTAATACTCTCCTCCCCCCAGACTGACAATGCTGCTGTCTCCTGTGCCCCCTGTGCTCCTTCATCCAGAGTGGGGGAACTCGAATACAGTAGGTGTGTCACTGGCCAGATCACCAGGTGAAAACAGAAAAAAGGCTAAAAAAAAGAAAACAAATGCAGCCACCACATCTAGTGATTGGTAAGCTGCAATCTATGAATTTTTTTTCAGCTTTGGGTTTAATGTCACTTTAAGTGGGCCACCAGCCAACAATTTTAAGTAAATGTGTGCTGTGACTCACCATGAATTATACTCTATTGTCCTATGTGTTGTGCGATATACACATCTGTTGTAGGCTCCCTCTGTCCCCACCTCTCCTGTGTCACCCAATTGTTCCATTCATTCAGCACTGTGGAAAGGGATTACTTTACAAGTGTGGAAAGGAAAATCAGGCTACAGGGACTTGGTATAAACTGCCTGTGTTTTTCTTGTGTTTGGATGTGATGGTAAAGGAAAGACTGAATGGATATTTAGAAACGTTGGATAGAGTATTGAGTTGGTTGCCCAACTAGCCCAATTGTTTGGATTAAAGCCCAAATAAACTTTAGGTTAAATCAGCCAAATATATTCTAAAAAATCAATTTTGAGTAGAAAAGTCTGTTCCCTGCCAGCATGGTATAAAGAGGGACCCTTTCTTTTATGTGTGGAAGGTGTGGTCTCTCCGCAGAGGTCCAACACACCCCCTGCACAAAGCAAGATCCGTAAAGACATGGATGAGCGAGTTTGGGGTGGAGGAACTTGACTGGCCTGCACAGAGTCCTGACCTCACACCTTTGGGATGAATTAGAGCGGAGACTGCGAGCCAGGCCTTCTCGTCCAACATCAGTGCCTGACCTCACAAATGCGCTTATGGAAGAATGATCAAACATTCCCATAGACACACTCCTAAACCTTGTGGACAGCCTTCCCAGAAGAGTTGAAGCTGTTATAGCTGCAAAGGGTGGGCCAACTCAATATTGAACCCTACGGACTAAGACTGGGATGTCATTAAAGTTCATGTGCGTGTAAAGGCAGGCGTCCCAATACTTTTAGCAATATGGTGTAGTTAGGATTTGGATGTCATGGTTTATTTATCTCATTCATCATTATTATATCACCTTGAGGAACAAAAAAAAAAGGGATACTTGCTAAGTAGCCCTAGGTCGGACTTTAAAGGCATAGAAAACAATAGAGAGATATAGAAAAATATAACAATGTTTATTGAAAAAAATACATAGTATGAATAGAGCATTCAAGAGTTAAAATTAATGTATAATGATACAAAGTATACAGTGAGCCCTTGTGTGTCAACGCGTTTCACCGTTAGGCTTCCTCAGAACACATTCAAGGTTCAAAGATAGCAAAAAAGAGAACAGATCTCGCTGTCTTGCAGGAAAATAGGCCTCGCACATAGGTATCCTAAAACAGGGATATTCAAAGGTATAATCCAGGAAAGGCTATTTCCAGTAGTCTGTATGTAGATAATTGGAGATGGGCCAACTCTGCTAACATAGGTAGATCGAGGATAGTAACCAAGTAGTTCCCAAACAGGAGCGAGGCAATGCCATAGGGGATAACCCAGGACCGGTAGTCAAGATAAAACGTACTAAGGCCTTAGAGCCAAGATGCCTTAATGGCTACAGGGCAAAAACTCATGTGCATAGACAGAGTACTATATTGCCATCCAGATAGTATAATCCCTATAGGGTAATTCCAAAAATGGACAGTTATCAGATGGCTCCTGGGAGACAGCCTTCCGCTAGTGACTTTCTTACTTATATTATATCACCTTCTCAAACGTCTTGTGTGAAGGATGTGAAAGAATATCAGCTGCACTCCGCTTAGCTCCTCTTAGTAAATTTTTTACTAGCTAATGAACATACTGCATACAGCAATGTCTATACCCAAGAAGCAACCTTCCTCAACGCGTTTCACCACTCCTGGCTTGCTCAAACGCTAGGAGTGGTGAAACGCATCAAGGAAGGGTGGATCTTGGGTAGAGACATTGCTGTATGCAGTTAATTTAATTGAAGGATGTGCTAGGAGGAGCTAAGTGGATTGCGGCTGATATTCTTTCATATTTTCAATGGAGGGTTTGAGGCAGACTATAGTGGCCAGCACCCAGGTTGTCTATGTATAAGCGAGGCCAGTCTTGAGCGGAACTATGGACCTGTGTGTGTTTGGGCTTCTATGGGATGTCCACATGATTGTACAATCTCTTTTACCCTATTTAACAACTATGTAATACAAGGACCTGTCTGATTGGCTATAATGCAATGCAATGTTTAGGTAGGCCCCCTGCAACTACATAGTTACTGGTAAATTTAAAGGATGCCATTACTGAGTGTCTGTGCTTCTCTATGCAATGCAGGCAGATTATGGCTGGTGGGAGGGGTTGGCAGGGTGCTGTAAATAGCTTCCATAATCCTGCCTTAGCAATTGCGTCCCTAGGGGGGGCCAGAGGGGGCCCTGACCCCCCAATATTATACTGTGCCCCACCATGTGCCCCCATAATTAAAAAAAATATATATTTATTTTTTTTAATTTTTTTTTTACAAAAAGGCAATGTCTTTTTGTTTGCATTCGTAGCGGATGCGCCGCATCTTACTCAGGCCGCCGCTGGAGTAACACAGTCTCTATTGAGAGGGAGAGCATCCCCAGTCAGCTCCTGCGGGTGCCTCTCCCCTCCCTCTGCTCGTTGACAATGCATAATGTGAGCGCTCACACAACCACGGCCGCCCGATCTGCTCCTTCCCCTGCATCCTCATTGGCAGGGAGAAGAGCGAGTTGCAGGAAGGACTCCACCAGGACTCTCAGTTACTGAAAAAACAGACTGATTTCTCCCATCCTTAGGACAGGAGAACCAGCCTGTAAATTCCAAGAGATGCCAGACCAGAGCTGTCAATAGCAGAGGCAGGACAGCAAGAGGAGGCTGGGGAACCCCACAGTGGCAGAACACCAGGGCCCGGTGGCAAGACAACTTTTGCAATCCTGATGGTTCTCCCACTGCTTTGGATCCTTATATTTTCATGGTATGCTGGTGACATATATCTCTTGTTTTCTGCCACCCTGGGGGGGGGACCCAATACAGTAGGAAGGGAGCTCACTGCAGAACATGTGAAAGGGCCCGTTGTGGGATCATAGTAAAGGGCCCCAGGATATATATATATATATATATATATATATATATATATATGTAGCAATAACTCTCGGTGGAGCTGCTAGTTTAAGCGGTCTTGTTACCTTCACTCTCCTTCCCTCTGTTTCACCGGGACCGGGTCTAGGGTTCCGTTGAGTTTACCTCTGGACGACACACGCACCAACACTTGAGTACGTTTTCAATGCTTTATTAAACCATCAATGAAGGAAGTAGCAGGAAAGAGGCAGAAGGGAAACTGCAGAGGAAAACTCAAATACCTTTTTAGTAAGATTCTTGACAAATGTCCTTTGGGGTTGGATATTTCAGTAGAATGCGCTCCCTTGGTGGGACACACTCCTTGCACGCCTGGATAGACCTCTCTCACTAGCCTAGCAGCCAGCACGCAGCACAAACAAAAGTCTCTGCCACAGACTTGTTTGGGATGAACCCGTACGATCCTCTGCCACAGGATGTATTGTTTTTTTTGTGGTGAATGTCAGTCACAGTGCTTGAACCTTTAAGCCAACCCGGCAACACTGTGCTGTATAGTTACTTTAGGATACGTCCTCCAACCGAGTCACCAGGCCCCTCTCCAGACCAGCACCTTGCATGATCCTTCCATGACGGGTCCTCCCCTGGGATCTCCTCGGTTGTCCAGCTTCTTCACTCAGGATAGACAGCTCAGGACCATTCCTCGGCCGCTGTGGTAGGCCCCAGACAAGCTTCTGGGCCCACCCCTGCGCTGCAGAAATGTGGGCCTCCGGAACGGAGAACCATGAGGTAGCTCTCTAACGCATACCTGTCGGCCAGGAGGGCCAGCAGGTGGCTGTAAAACGAACCCCAAAATAAGGCGTCTGTCCCATAAATACCCTCGCCCAGAATGCAACTCGGAGGACCACCTCCACTGAGTTGTCTCCGGGACAGAAGAGCATCTATACGCTTCGACACGTTGCCTTTCCAACACTAGCCAGCGGTAACAGCGACACCCACAGCTCAGTATGGAAACACACACAACATCAGCCAAGCTGGAAAAGAGGCAAATCTAACCTTCCTAATGAACAAGTTACTAAATTTACCTATCAGATGGTAGATCGCAAATCTACCAGCGCTACATATATATATATATATATATATATATATATATATATATATATATATATATATATATAATTGCATTTTATAGTTGTCCCCCTACTTTTGTCCCTGTCCCCCAGTGTGCCCCCCTAAATATGAAAGCTAGAGACGCCACTCTGGCTCAGCCCTTTTTCCAAGAGCCATAAACCTTAATGCAAGCAGTTAGAGGTGCTCTTGGGAAGAGCTATGCAACTATGAAAATGCACCCATGGGTGTATGTCTGTCTGGAGGAAAGGGGGCAAATAGCCCTGGGTAGTGCCCTCATGTGATGCTGAGCTCTATGCTTGAAAGAACTGATATCCAATGAATGAAAGGAGTGGGACAGGAACACTAAAGCTAGGGAGTAAAGAACTAGATGATGCTGGATGTTCTCCCTGCCAGGTAATTAGGCAAACTCTGTCTAACTTGCTGTACTGTAGATTCTAATGCACAAAGTAATCAACTCGCAGTGTGCAGTAAAATCAGAGTATGGCATTTCAGTACAGAAGAGGAGCTGCACGCAATATTCTTTATGAATTGACTGCGACATATAAACTACAGCAAACATCGATAATATAACATGTATGTGATAATTTCATTGATCCATGTGACAATACCTTTAGTGAACTGAAAACACATTTTTCGATCCTAAAAATTAAAAATGAAGTCATCCACAGTGAATAAAATACGACATGGATTATGCTTTAGAAAATTGACCGAAAAAGGTAAACGATCGCTTTAATTCACTTAACAAGGCGGAGAACAATGTAGAGCGCTAACCCACAAAAAGCTCTCTGACTGCGGGAAACTATTAACTGATTAGTTAATCATAGCCTGCAATGGATTTTCTGTTTTTTCACATTGTCATTGTAAAGATTTTTTTTTTTGTTGCTTTATTGAACAGTGAATACATTTTATAACATTTAAAGAGACCCTGCAACCAGGAACTCCAGATATGGATATTTTTTTTTATAGTTACATCAGTCCAGCTTGGTCCAATGTAACTCTGTTCATCCACTTTTACCGATGTCATTACCAGCCATTTTTCACTATTCTGCACTGTGCTACTTTAACTGGCAATTGCACGGTCATGCAACACTGTACACAAATGTTTATTCACACAGACTTTCTTTTGGTGGTATTTGATCCCCACTGAGTTTTTTTTTTATTTTTTATTATATAAATTCATAAATTTAGGCCAAAATGTATTCTGCTATATGTCTTTGGTAAAAAAAAAAAAATTCCAATAAGTGTATATTGATTGGTTTGTGCACAAACTGTGGGATATATACTGGGATTTTTATTTATTTATTTATTTATTTATTTATTTATTTTACTAATAATGGCAGTGATCAGCGACTTATAGTGCGACTACGATAGTGCGGTGAGCAATCTGACACTAACTGACAATAAATGGGCATGGACTAACTGCCACCGACATCCCCGGTGACACTAATACAGTGATCAGTGCTAATAATATACGCTGTCTCTGTACTAATGACACTGGCTGGGAAGGGGTTAACATCTCAGGTGATCAAAGGGTAAGTGTGTGCCTGACAATCCATAATATGTGTAATGTGTGCTGCTTTTTACTAAACAAACACACAATTTGTAAACACACAAATCTCTGTGCTGTCAGAGGAGAGGAGCCATATCGTTTGTTCCTACTAAGTAGGAAAAACTATATGGCTCCTCTCCTAGTCACTCCCATTCCCACACAGATAAAACACACTGAGGGAACACACAATTAACCCCTTGATCGCCCCTAGTGTTAAGTAAAACTCCCAGTGCAGAAGTTGAACCTATAGGTAAGCCTATAATAATGGGTACAGTAAATATCTCCTAAACGGCGCATTACTTTGTAGTGCGCCGTTTCTTCACTAGTGAGTGCCGTGACTGGTGGCTTCCGCGTGAATGCGTGGGAATGATGTCACGTGACTCCGGCCAGTCATAGAGCCAGAGTCCGCGGCCCCAGAAGGAAGAGGGGCGAAGATGGATGCGGCCTCCAGTGGGGACATTGCGGGCTTCGTTTTCAGGTAAGTGGCACATAATGTGCTAGTATGCAATGCATACTAGCACATTATGCAGCCCGAATTCGGACCTGAAATGGACCAGAAGATGCACAGGACCTCTGTGCAATTCGCACCGGAGCTGCTCCAGAGATGTGTGAACTGGCTCCATTGAGAGCCGGTCACAATCTCCTGACATGCAAATTGGATGTGGAAAAACCCACATCCGGTTTGCAATAGTGTGAACCCAGCCTTAGTGTATTTTTCCTTGAAATAATGATTTTGATAAACAGCTGCTCAATTATTGTGCAACATAAAAAACTGCAACAGCCACCATTTTATTGTATAGGGCCTCTGCTTTCAAAAAATCTATAATGTTGTAAAGCGCTGCGCAAACTGTTGGCGCTATATAAATCCTGCATAATAGTTATAATAATGTTTGGGGGGCTGGATTTAATAAAATCCTGACTCTAACACATGCATGGAAAATGTAAAAAAAATTGCCCCGGACAGCAAGTGGTTAAATAAAGTTGACAATGCAACAATATTTGGTCCTTTTTAAGTGACAAATTATATTCCAATTTGCGTCTTTCATGGGGAATAATAATTGGCTTTTGGCTTGCTGAGTACATTACATTTTCCATGTCAGTGTCAGCAGCCTGAGCTCCTCCGGTGGAGGGGAGAGTTCTGACTTCTCGGAATACAAGATCAGCGGCTGATCAATCTCCCATATGCAATGTAATAGATGTGTGTGCCCCGGCGCTGGCATCGTATACAAGTCTTACATCAGCTCTAGTTAACAATCCAGCGTCTACATGTCCCCAGATCATAGCAGATTGCTGTAATGCCTTACCCCAACAATTAGAATCCAGAATATGCGCGCCACGCTGACTGTTAAAAGTACACTGCAGCCAGACGTGAAAATGTGATGTTTAAAGCTGAAGTCTGAGAATTGGGGCTCTATCACATTCTCTGTGGTGTGCGGTGCCCTCTGAGGAGTGATCTGCATTGGGATCGCTTTACAGAGGACATTTAATAGGTGGTGAGGTGGCGTTATATCACCTCCTCGCCAAATGATTTAACCCTATAATGCCACACTAATGCTCCACAATCGAATGTACTGCATGCTTTTTTGCGGCCTGGCCCCATTGAACTCAATGGGCAAGTTTGATAAGCAGTCAAATTTAAAAATGCCACAACCAAGTTGCTTTGCTTTGTAGCATGTGTACAGACCTGTTTATTGACAGTTCGGCTGGGTGGCCAGTGGGTGGTAAAGCCACAGCTCAGCCACTCACTTTTACTGCCCCCCCAACTGCCAGTCTAAAAGAGACCTTAGACAAATTTTTGCTTTATGAATATAAGTGCATTTATTATTATTATTTTTGCAATAGGTGGAATTGTCCTTTAATTTCCAAGGCACACATGTAGGCAGTATGCAACTTCTACTCCTAGAGTGGGTGACCATACCCATCCTGCCTAACTGGCTGCACAGGCCAGGCTTTGGACATGCAGCCCCAATAGCGCAGGAATGAGCGATTTTCCTCTTTGCAGTTGCTCCAGAGCTTAGTAAATGAGGTAAAGCTTCACTTTGCAAAGAATACCCAATCATGTGCAAGGAAAAGGAAAAAAAATGCATTTTTGCTTGCACATGACTGGATGATGGAAGTCAGCAGAGCTTCTACTCATTTACTAAGCTCTGGAGCAACTGCTCATGTGCAGAGTGCAATGCACAGTCCATTTAGTAAATCAACCTCAAAGTTTACACTTTGCATAAGCCATCCCTATCAGCTTGTTTCTTGTGCTGATAGGGATGTGCATCCAACGGCTGGCGGGGAGAGGGGGAGGGGTTATCCACTCCAGAAAGCAGGAGAAGCCGGAAGACAATAGCGAATAATATTGATTCGCTAGTGTCACAAGTGGGAGCCCAACCTTTTTCAAGCCAATTAGAGCCTCAAGCTCTAATCATGTGGCTTAAAAAAGAAAAAATACTTATAGAAACCTATGAGTCCGGCGCCCCACATGCATCCCCGCAAACCTGGGGGGCAGCGCCCCTGCACCCCTTATGGGCCGGCTGCTCCTGATGAAATGGCTGGTGTCATAACTGTTCATGTTTAGCACCATGGTAACTGCAGATCAAACAGAGGCCAAAATGGCAGCTTATATGGCTGTAAAGGATAGAAGGGTTTAGTTCACTTTTAGCCTGGGTTCACACTATCGCAAACACAGACATTGCATGTGATTCCCCGCATTGCTGTGCAGATCACATGCGATGTCTGTGCGATGCCAATTCAGCCACACAGTTTGTATGGCTGAGCTCGCATTGCATTCGCACTAAAATGCTACAGGAACCTTTTTTTTTGTGTAAACCCAGGCTAAAGTATTTTTTTTAACCCAAGGGCTGATTTTTAATCTACTAAAGAAGGTTGAATGCCTAGGCCATTTTTAATAGCTCATTGGGGTTGGAGACCGCACTGGACTGATTCAAACAGTCACTGGTCATGTGTGGGTGATGGAGTGGGCGAGGGAGAAAGTTTTGCTTCCAATGGTTTGTGCCCAACTTGAAAGCAGGTGAGGGTCAGCCCTTTTTTTGGGGGGCCTGGGCTTCTACCTCTGGGTACGGCATTAAAAGAGGAGTATGGTTTTTTTTTGTAGATTCATACTTACCTAGGTGAATGCAGCATCAGACTGATGTGGCATCTGTCCCTGGCCAGCTCTTCACTAAGAACCGAGCCACCCAACACCACTGATTGCTCAGCTCTCTCACCTCCCTGAGCGGAGAGCTGCTGCCTGTCAATCAGCATCTCTCCTGCTCTGCTCCTCACTGGAGCGCTGAGCTGTGGAGGGGCGGGGAGCCGTCGTCTCATCAGTCCAGGCACCTGACGGATCCAGACTTCATTGTCATGATGACGCGGTGCCTGAGCTAAATCCAGTGACGTCCGCGGAGGGCGGACTTCAGACCGCTCTTCGCTGAAAACAGGTCACAGGAGTGCAAAACGGATTGCACTCCTGTGACCCATAAGAGAAGCCCAGCCAAATGAGCTCAGGCTGGACTTCTCCTTTAACCCCCCTGGCGGTATTCCCGAGTCTGGCTCGGGGTGGATTTTACATACCAAAAGCGGTATCCCCGAGCCAGACTCGGGCTTGCATCGCAGGATCCAGGAAGAGTTTACTTACCTTGTCCCCTGGTTCCTGCGATGTCTCCCCGCTGTGATCGGCGAGCCGCTGTGTCTCGCTCGATTCACAGTGCCGAGCTCCGTTCCCTGCGAGCGTTGCGACGCACGGGGACGGAGTTCGGCGGTAAATTCAAAAGTGAAACACACAGTATAGATACAGCATACTGTAATCTTACAGATTACAGTACTGTATCAAATAACTACACATCCCCTTTGTCCCTAGTGGTCTGCCCAGTGTCCTGCATGCAGTTTTATATATATAAAACTGTTCTTTCTGCCTGGAAACTGGAGATTGTCCATAGCAACCAAAACTGTCTCTTTACATCAAAAGTGGTTTTAGACCAGCTAGAAAAAAGCGATAATAAATTATAATCACTTGCAGAATTGAGCGATAGTGATTTGTGGGGAGATCCGTCATCAAACACTAAAAGTAATAAAAGCTAAAATTCTGGAACTGAGCAAATTTCTGTGTTTTTGATTTGATTACATTATTATATAATTTTTATTATTATTATATTATTATGTGTTTTAATTATTTATAGTTATTTATTATATTATAATTTTTTATTTCGTTTTTCAAACTTTATCATACCCGGGATGTCTACTAGACTCTTGTTTGGACAGATTTAAGTGAACTATTCCTAAGAATTACAGGCCTACAATATAAAATGCCAAATTTCTGTGCAAAATAATGGTACCGCTTTCAGCACCTAAAATCTGAAATAACCATACCGCCAGGGAGGTTAAGGTCGTTTCCACATGTGAACTAGGAAGAACAGGTAGAAAGGAGTGCCCACTGCCAGGTGTAAATACAAGTTGGAAGGTGAGTTTGAAGGCATTTATTTGAGTTTGTAACAAGTATACTGTATCAAGCCAGTGCATTTTGGGGAACAAAGACTCCCCCTTCTTCAGGGTTTAGGCTAACAGAACATTGTTAATATTGACGAGCAAAATGGGTAGAGATCAGTTTTTCCAGAAGTGCTGGAAAGATTTTTTATGTACCAACATCCCTGAGAATAATAAAGCAAAAATGTATGTATGAAGTGGGACTTTAAAGGTACATCCAATATAAGGAAGAGCACTATCAATTAAAAGATTATACCAATATTTATTAAGACAGTTTTACACAAAAAAGCAATAAAATGTGAAAACAGTTTTACATTCATAGTCAAAGGTAAACATCCTCAACCTAATATTGACAAATGAAGAGAAAGAACTGTAATCACAAAAGATTCTAATCATAACCACGTCCACAGATTTCAACATGTTTCGCCTGGAAGGCTTCATCAGGAAAATGGATGAGGATGTTTGACTATTCAACGACAGTACACATGATAAGAGCAACCTTGGATGTATAGAGAAAAAAAATAAAAAAAAATAAAGATAAATAAGTGTATAAAAATATCACATGAAACATTTATATTTATACAACTTGATAGCTCTTTAGCTTGTATAATCATGACTCCACCGAAACCCCCCCCAAAAATTAAAAATTAAACACCAACCCCCACCCGACCCTACCCCAGGCTTTCCACCCTCCCCCTCCTCCATGGTCTCCCAACCGAAACAACCACCACCCCTACGTCCACTCCATACCTCAAAAGAGAGTTCCGGGGAAGTCGCAGGACCCGAGGCATGAAGTGAGAGAAGAGGAGAGGAGGGAAACCCCCAGAGTTCACTCCCCCCTGTAGTCTAGAAAGTTGCCAGATCTCCCGTAGGGAGATTGTTAATATTGGTTCGCAACTGACCTGTGGTTGAGTTCCAAGCTGCCTCAATGAACACAGCCAACACCTACGTACATCGGCCTGATCCTTGTGCTACAGACACACGTGCTTGGGATTCTTCCCTATTTATTAGCATACAGGAACAGGTCAGTCACGAACCAATGTTCTGTTAAGCTAAGCCCTGAAGATGGGGTAGTCCTTGTTCCCCAAAACGTGCTGCCGTGTCATACTTGTTACGATCTCAAATAAATGCCCTCAAACTCACCTTCTAACTTGTATTTTCTGGACACTGGAGCTCCTTTCTACCTACTATGCAATTTTTTTGGAAAGGTGATATAAAGGTGAACTAACCCTTTAAACAATATATCAACTTTCTTAGCTATCTTCCATGAACTGCAAAACAGCGCCCCTGTATGTAATAGAGATGAAGAGAGGAAGAGGTGCTTGTAGTCCAAATCAGCATCCTAGGGTGACACTGCTGCTTCTCCATCGATACAGTGTTAGTATTGTCACACTTAGGCAGGGAGTGAGATTGCTGGCAGGATCGCCAGGTGAAAATAAAGAGAAAAAAAGTCTATCAAATGCAGCCACCAAGGACTGGTAAGCTGCAATATTTGACATTTTTGTTTTCTGGTTCAGATTTACTTTAGGGTGTATTTATAAAAAAAAAAAGTGTGAAGCTGTTCGTCTATCTAAACTGCATTAATTAATTAATTAATTCTGTGCAAATGGAGCAAAATCGAATATTCTCAGACTATATTCTCCGCAATTGTATGTTATTCACTGAAATAAAAACAGTGTAAATGGGGAAAATACCGCTATATGGTCACTAGATGGACTTGAGGAGCATACTTATATTGCATGATACTCAGCACCATCTAGTGGCCATAGTGTGGTATGTTCCCCATTCACACCTTTTTTTAATGAATACCATTCGGTTTGCAGAGAATATAGCCTGAGAACATTTGATTTTGCCCCATTTGCACAGGATATAGGATTTACAGCTATGCAATTAAAAAAAAAACTGCTTTAGGTATGTCACCAAGGTCCTATTGACACTAACCTTAGCCTAGGCACACTGCTCCATTCACATAGGGTTCTTGTTACAAAACACCAGCCACTATGCAGGAACTGTTGGAATTCTGTTGAGACCAGCCGGAGTGCTTCTGTGAAGTTGGTTTATATATAATTCACCATGGAAACCGCATTCTTCCCAGTGGTGACTTTTTATGCGTCCCTGGCTTATTCTGGGAGGCAGAGCCTTACGACAAGCCAAAGCTGTTTTTTCTGCACAAGCAGCCCTCAGCGCAGAGGAACTGTAAATAGATTCCTGCGTGCGGCACCGTCGTGTGACATATTGCTTGATAATTCAATGTAAAAAGAGCAGTCGGGCATTCGCTACGCATCTTGCATAAAGATTCCAGTTTGCCATTTGCGTGGGATTCGTCGCCATTGCGTACGACACCGTGTGTGTCACCAAGACAACCGCTTCGCCAAAAATAAACATCTTCCATGCAAAGCAACACACAGATTCCATGCACCAGCTTGGAGGATAGAGGGAATTCTGCCAGCCCCGCTTCGAGGACGAGAACCACCCTGTCGCATGGCGGGATAGGAAGGGATAGGCAGTGTCATAATAACTGATAGAAAATGATCAAAAAATGTGTTAAAGGGATTGGGTATTGTGGAAAACATCGAGACTGCTATTGCTGACCTGCTTGTGAAAATTCTTGCTGCCTGGCTGTCTACAGTTCTTGCTGGTTCACGACCTTGGAACAAGAAGGTTTACAAGGAACATATGAATTAAATGGCGCATGTTCTGAGTCAGTGACCGAATAATATCTGATGCCATTGGATTAGCATGGCTGCCGGGCAGCTAGCATTTGCTCTTATCACTCCTTTCCGTTTCCTGGTCAAATTTGTTTATTGGTTTTATGTAAAACTTTCTTAGCTATCTTCCATGAACTGCAAAACAGCGCCCCTGTATGTAATAGAGATGAAGAGAGGAAGAGGTGCTTGTAGTCCAAATCAGCATCCTAGGGTGACACTGCTGCTTCTCCATCGATACAGTGTTAGTATTGTCACACTTAGGCAGGGAGTGAGATTGCCAACAAACAAGAGCATTGCAGATATAAAGTACGGTACATAGTTGGACAGAAGTTTGCCCCAACGTGGCACAAAAGTGGTCATGCAAAGCTACATGTATCAAGAACAAGCATTTCAGAAGCTGAGAAAGTTAATAGAATTGAACTACAGAGGAGGCTACCGGAGTGTGTACCTCAAGAAGCAAATAAGTCTGATTAACGGTCAGGTTGCATAAGAGGCCTGTTAAGTAGGAACCAGCAATGATATTGACAGGCATGTGAGGACAATATTCTCGGGAAGGGAAGTACTGTTTCTGTGTCACAAATAAATGAGAGTAGTAAAGAACAAAAACGAAGGAATATGAGAAAGAGAAAAAGAAGAAAGAAAAGAGGGTAAAAAGGGGTAGAGACTAAGACAAGGAAAGGGGTGAGAGAGGGCAGGATAGTTCCCCAGGGGTAGAGGGTCAACATTTATGTAGCAGGTCAAAAAATTGCAGGTAAGAAGATGCAGTAAAGAATCGTCAAAGTCAAGAGGAAGGCAATGTTTAATCCATGGATGCCAAATCTTTTAAAATTTATGGATGTAGCACCCTGGAGTTTAGTCAGGGAGCTCCTCACAAATTTACGTGCCAAGAGTAGTTATATTGGTCGATTGATAGGGATCTATTGATTTCTCCCTAAGCTTGGCCATGTTGCACTTTTCTCTTCTACCACTAGGGGGCCAGGTACTTGGTGGTACTATATATTTGGGTGAGGTCAGGTGATCGGTGTTCTGTGCCAACCGGACTGCCACCTGGGTCGACGTGTATCGTCTGCCCTGGGCTGCTAGGCCGAAGATTGGGCCTATCCCGGGGGCATCTGGCTGCCAGACTGTGTGAGGGCCTATCCAGAAGTAAGTGGGCAGCGCAGGGTTGGGACTGCGTGTTGCAGTCCAACCAGAAGTGACAGTTCTGCCGGCCAGAGAACCTGTCAGTGGTCGGAGGTAGAAGGGAAGCTGTCGCCAAGAAAGGACCAATCGCCTTTACCAGGGATCACAGTGAGTAACTGAAGCAAGTACCAGAATCATATTCTCACCGAGCGGGCACGGTGGAGAATCTGGAAACTTTAGGCAGTGATCAAGTCAGGGTCCCAACCAGCGGAGGAGACGCTTGCAGAGCAGCTTTGTGTGTCAAGCCAGGGCCCGAGCCGGCTAGCAGGGGTGAAGCTTGAGGAGTATCTGGAGTGCAAGCTAGGGACCCAGCAGAAAAGCGGGAGTGATGCTTGAGGGGATACCACCGAGAACCTTGGAGGAGCTCAAGGAATTCATAGTCAGTAAATCGGTGGGTCTAGTGAGAGACCGGGAGCTCAGTATTGAAGAACTACAAGGAGCAGTTGTAGTGGAGCTGAAAGAACTGATACATTTGAGTTAGGAACTGTTAAAGGACTGTTACCATAGGAGACAGCAATCCTGCACGTGCAAAAGTGGTGCCTTGCTGGGGCCTTTCCCTGCACGGCTGTTCTCCAATTGAAGTCTCGGAGTCTGTCAATTGAGTTTGCAACTATCTAAGGGTGTCCT
The DNA here is from genome assembly GCF_042186555.1 of Aquarana catesbeiana. NCBI lineage: Eukaryota > Metazoa > Chordata > Amphibia > Anura > Ranidae > Aquarana > Aquarana catesbeiana. Next base: position 67,166,539 of record NC_133332.1, read on the forward strand.
GGCCCTAACCCTCTTCCCCCAAAATATATAAAAAGGACTGTCAAAAGAAATAAAACCTCTTTTACATCCAAAAAGTGTCTGGCACCCAATGACTTTCACTATCTTTGCACCCCCATGCCTCACAACCCACTACATACTGAAGGATGTCAGCTATCTTTGGCCTTGGAGGTTCTCATTAGACCAAAGGAGGTAAAAGACCTTGCTACACGAACTTTATCACAACTGATGGCTTCCATTTTGGCATGAATCAAGGCCTGGTGTACCCTATGTTTGGTTTCAGCTAAAACAATAGATGGGTTTTCCAGGCTTTAGCCATAGTTTGTTTTGCGGCTGTAATGAGCTGTAAAAGGGTTTAAATTGGGTATGGGTCAGGCTGGTTGGTTTAAGATTTAGGAGAGCCACAGAGGGGTCTGGCTGTATATCGGTCTCAAATATTTGGGTCCCAAGGTCAAAGATAGCCTTCCAAAAGTCTCAAACTATTTGACAGTCCCACCAGATATGTAGGTTCAGCCATGAAAACAAGTTGCTGGGTAGTTGGGGACATATTTTGCAATCCTGGTAGGGACTAAGTACCATCTGGTGAGTACCTTATAATGTGTTTCAATGGCCACAACATTTGGGGAGGATGACCATATCTCAGCCCATTCTGCTATATCGTCACTCCTTTCCTTTTACACCAATTCAGGATAAACCATGGTACAATACAAACCATTGTTTCTCTTTCATTCATTGAGAGACACAGCTGTTGAGACGACCAACCATATACAAGTGGGTTATAGTGCCACTGGTACTGACTGATCTCCAATCAACTAATCAATCTCCAAATAAAATCTTGTCTCTCAAAGAACATAAGATGATTTTTTGAGACTACAAAAAATTATATTTTCTCTTACATTCATTAAAGTTAAAGTAAACCTTCCTATCATTTTTAGCCAGTAAAGCTGCCATCTTGGCCTCTGTTTAATTTGCAACTGCCATGATGCTGCACATGTGATCACATAGGTTGGACTTGATGGACTTGTGTCTTTTTTCAACCTCACCTACTATGTAACTATGTAACTATGTTGTTATGACACCAGCCTTGGATGATTTGACAGTTTGGTAGAGAGTACAACCAACAACCATGTGAAAGTTATATTTCTGGCATGTGCCAGGAATGTAATTATTTTTTAAAACTGTTAAATTGATGGGTTTACTTCCGCTTTAAGAGACAAGTTTTTTTTTTCTGAATTCATTGAGGAATACAACTGTAGATAGAAAATCAACCATATACCAGTGGGTTATAGTGCCTACTCCTAGAGTAGGCAGCATGACCCACTAGTATTGAATGATCTTCAGTCAAAAGCCGTGTCTCCCAGTGAACGTAAACGAAAATAGATTTTTTTTACTCACCAAAATTGTTTTTCCTGACAGGCTTCCATGGCAGCATACATTTGGGTAGCACAGCCCTCGCTCCTAACCCCATAGGACCCCACTGCAAACAGAAAACCAAATTGACCCTGTCTAACATTCATGTTATAAACAGAGGTTTTAGTTGCACACATTTGAAAATATATGTGGAAATCTCAGTGTCTACATCAAGGCTCGAGCCTCTGTATACTGTGGTCCTAACTCTATATTTTTGAGAGTTTCTAAGTTGGGGCATATATATCAGTGGATAAATTAATGGAGGGTTTGCCCGGAAGGAGCCCACTCCACCTTAAAAGCACGGGGACTCAGGGAACGTTCAGCAAGAGCACAATGGCCGCTGGAGGCATCCAATGTGTCTCCACGCCAAATTCAGCGAACAATCTATACAAAAAGATGGCAATCATCTCAATGCATGACCCACTAGTATTGATTGATCTTCAGTCAAAAGCCGTGTCTCCCAGTGAACGTAAAAGAAAATAGATTTTTTTTACTCACCAAAATTGTTTTTCCTGACAGGCTTCCATGGCAGCATACATTTGGGTAGCACAGCCCTCGCTCCTAACCCCATAGGACCCCACTCCCGTAAAATTTTAGGCTGAGCCAGAGGCTGCGTTCCTTTTTTGTCCTCCTCACTCATAGGACCATAAGGTGGAGCCCACTCCACCTTAAAAGCACGGGGACACAGGGAACGTTCAGCAAGAGCACAATGGCGGCTGGAGGCATCCAATGTGTCTCCACGCCAAATTCAGCGAACAAGCTATACAAAAAGATGGCAATCATCTCAATGCATGACCCACTAGTATTGATTGATCTTCAGTCAAAAGCCGTGTCTCCCAGTGAACGTAAAAGAAAATAGATTTTTTTTACTCACCAAAATTGTTTTTCCTGACAGGCTTCCGTGGCAGCATACATTTGGGTAGCACAGCCCTCGCTCCTAACCCCATAGGACCCCACTCCCGTAAATTTTTAGGCGGAGACAGAAGCTGCGTTCCTTTTTTGTCCTCCTCGCTCATAGGACCATTTTGTATGAAGTTTTCCTGCCTTTTGGCTGGTTCCACGCCATGGATATTGGGATACTTTGCGCATGCTCTCAAGTTATAGATTTTCTCAGTTTTAGGACATATTTGTCACTCTCTATAGCATAAGCACCAGGATGGAGATATGATCCAGAATCATCGTTGGATTTGTCATTCCAGCTAGCCAATAGGCTTATAGAGCTTAGGGCTTGGTTCCTACATAAGCAGTCACCACACACTCAACCAGGAGTTTGTAGGCTTCATGGATTTCCTGTGAAAAGGCGCCAAGAATATATGTAGGGGGATGACAGGGGATCCTCCATTAAAGCTGTTCTGGTTCATTGTGGGCTGTAGCTAACTTCCTTACACTGTTAATGTGATTGTAAAGTCTCATTTAAAAAAAAAACAAATAACAAACATGTCATAATTATTTCCTCTTCGCTGCTCCTGGCCCCTCCCTCCTGTTGAGTGCCCACACAGCCACAGCTTGCTATGGGGGCACCAGAGCCGAGTCACAGCTCCCTGTATGCAGCTCACAGATGCCCCAAGCTGGCCCCGCTCCCCTCTCTTCCCTGATTGGCTAACTGACTTTGATTGGCAGCCAAGGCAGCATAACCCACTGGCATTGTTTGATCTTCAGTCTAAAAGAAGGCACTGTTGCCCACTTGTATATTGTTGCTCTATCAAAAAGATGGCCACCAACCCAATTTGTAACTGGCCTTTGCAGTAAGGTGCACATAGAAGGACAACACACAACATAAACACTTACCAGCTAGCCTGCAAAAAGAAAACCAAATTGACCCTGTCTAACATTCATGTTAATAACAGAGGTTTTAGTTGCACACATTTGAAAATATATGTGGAAATCTCAGTGTCTACATCAAGGCTCCTCTGTATACTGTGGCCCTAACTCTATATTTTTGAGAGTTTCTAAGTTGGGGCATATATATCAGTGGATAAATTAATGGAGGGTTTGCCTGGAAGGAGCCCACTCCACCTTAAAAGCACGGGGACACAGGGAACGTTCAGCAAGAGCACAATGGCGGCTGGAGGCATCCAATGTGTCTCCATGCCAAATTCAGCGAACAAGCTATACAAAAAGATGGCAATCATCTCAATTTATAACTAGCCTTGGAAACGTTTGTCTGTTTGTGTTGATCTATTAACAGTACAAAAAATTCTATTTTCTCTTACGTTCACTGGCAGACACAGCTTTTGACTGAAGATCAATCAATACCAGTGGGTCATGCTGCCTATTCTAGTGATAGTCACTATAACCCACTGGTATATGGTTGATCTTCTTGTGTCCCTCAATGAACTTAGAACAAAAAATGATATTTTCTCCTATGTTCATTAAGACACATAGCTTTTGATTGGAGATCAATCAGTACTGCCCATCGAAAGTTTTATTACCTGCTGAAATGTATTTTTCTGAGTTCGTTGGGAGACACAGTTGTTGATAGAAGATCAACCACATACACTTGGGTTATAGTGCCTACTTTTAGATGTGGGTAGCATAACCCACTGGTATTTATTGAACTTCATTCAAAAACCAAGTCTCTCAATGAATGAAAGAGAAAATAGAATTTGTTGGTATTCACATAAAAATTCTATTTCATCTTATGTTTTTCGAGAGACACAACTTTTCATTGGAGATCAGTCAGTTGCCAGTGAGTTATGTTGCTCTTTTCTAGGAGTAGGCACTATAACCCTAACCCACTTGTATATGGTCGATCTTCTAACAACTGTGTCTCTTAACTCAAAGAAAAAAAAGTACAATACCTACTAAAAATTATATTTTCATCTTGTGCTAATTGGGAGACGATGCTGTTGACTAGAGATCAATTAGTACCAGTGGGTTATGTTGGCCATTTCTAGGAGTAGGCATATAACCCACATGTATATGGTTGATCTTTACAATAGCTGTGTCCCTCAATGAACAAAAGAGAAAATAATTGTAGGGTGAGTACACAAAATTCTATTTTCTCTTATGTTCATTGAGAGACAATGCTTTACACTGATGATTAGCCAGTACCAGCAGGTTATGGTGCCCATTTCTAGCAGTGGGTACTATAACCCATTTGTATATGCTTGATCTTGTGTCAACAGCTGGGTCCCTCTGTGAATTCAGAAAAAAAAAAAAAAACTTACAATAAATAGAAAAAAAAAATCTCTTATGTTCAATGTTCATATAGAGACATGGCTTTTGATTGGAGATCAGTCAGTACCAGTGGCTTATGCTGCCCATTTCTATAAATAGGCACTATAACCCACTGGTATATGGTTGATCTTCTATCAATAGCTGTGTCTCATAATGAACCAAAGAGAAAATGATTTTACAGCAAGTACAAAATTCCTGTTCACACAGCACGGCATATTGTACAATTGAATGCTGTGATATCTGTTTCAGTGACAAAACCCTATAAAGTGAATATATGAAGCACCGGGATGATTGATAATACATTCATATTTGATTTTTGATGTGTTTTATCTCAGTTGTGTTTTTTTTTTTTTTAGCTTAGCACCTCTGTTGCAGTGCATTCAATACTGAGCAAAAAAGTTTATTAAATGGCATTTGAACATACAAAAAACTGCAGAAACGGCAATAACTGCCTTTCAGGATGAAGAGCTGGAATCTTTGTAAGCAGATATTTGATCCCGTTTTGTATTCATTAACAAATGGTAAAGTAAACCTTTCACACATCTGAGCAATTCAAAGTGAAGATATAATGAAAAATGCATGAGCACTTGTTATCATCAGTTTAAGCAAAAATTATAAATAAATCCCCAGATAAATGCAGCTGAAGTTATATTCAAATCTAAATCTTTCCTAAAAAATATAAAAATTGTTGTTTTTTTTAAAAAAAAAATAAATGATCAAATACCACAAAAATAATGCTTTATTTGTGGGGAAAAAAATGACACAAAGTTTATTTGGGTACAGCGTTGTATGACCGCGCAATTGCCAGGTAAGGTAGCACAGTGCCGTATCGCAAAAAGTGGTCTGGTCATGAAGGGGGGTAAATCTTCCGGAGGTCAAGTGGTTAAACAAAGTATAATACTTAACTGAAGGTCTACTTTAAATAACACTTTTTTTTTCTAGGTCTATACAACAGACCAATAAGAGGACATTTAAGGAGAAAAAAAAAGAGGGACTTGGTTCTAAAAAAAAAAAAAACAACTAGTGCCGCGTACACACGACCGGTTTTGCCATCGGAATAAACTCCGAAGGTTTCTCCAACGGAATTCTATTCAAGCGGTCTTGTCTACACACAGTCAAACCAAAGTCCGACCAAAGTCCGACCGTCCAGAACACGGTGACCTACAGCACGTACAACGGGACTAGAAAAAGGGAAGTTCAGTAGCCAATAGCTTCCGTCTCGTACTTGCTTCAGAGCATGCGTCGTTTTTGGTCCGTTGGAACAGCATACAGACGAGCGGTTTTTCCGATAGGAATTGGTTCCGTCGGAAATATTTAGAACATGTTCTATTTCTAGGTCCGTCAGAATTTTCGAAAAGAGATGTCGGAATAGACGATGAAAGCTTCCATCGGACTTTTTCTGTCAGACATTCCGCTCGTGTGTACGCGGCTTAAGGGTAAAAGAGGGAGAGGGATTTGGTTCTTAACCCCTTCCCGCCGACCGTACGCAGATATGCGTACTCGGCTTTCCGGGGTTATACCGGGATGATGCCCGCAGCTGCAGGCATCATCCCGGTACCGTTGTTTCCAGCGGGCGATCGGCTACCCGTTGTTTCCAGCGGGCGATCGGACTAAAAGCCGCTCGGTTGTTATACCGGAGGAGCGGGAGGGGACATCCCCCCCTCCCGCCGCCTCCCGCCACTGTTACCAGGCCTCCCGATCGGGAGGCCCGGTGTCCAATCGGGAAACTTTGGCGGCTGGGGGCGGGCTGGAACGAAGCTGTGAGCGGCTTCTTTCCAGCCTTCTTGTTGTAAACGCGGAAGCGACGTCATGACGTCACTTCCCGTTTACTCGGCTGCCAATGGCGCCGAATTTAAAAAAGTACACAGTATTCAGAATCGCCGTTTTCGGCGATCTGAATACTTTGAAGTGTAAAGGAGGGATGGGGGGTCTTTTAGACCCCCCATCCCTCCATAAAGAGTACCTGTCACCACCTATTACTGTCACAAGGGATGTTTACATTCCTTGTGACAGCAATAAAAGTAAAAAAAAAAAAATTTTTTTAAACACAATTTTAAAGTAAAAAAATAAATAAAATAAATAAATAAATTGAAAAAATTTTTTTTTAAAGTGCCTCTGTCCCAGCAAGCTCGCGCAGCGAAGAAAACGCATACGGAAGTCGCGCCCGCATATGTAAACGGTGTTCAAACCACACATGTGAGGTATCGCCGCGATCGTCAGAGTGAGAGCAATAATTCTAGCCCTAGACCTCCTCTGTAACTCAAACCTGGTAACCGTAAAAAATTTTTAAAGCGTCGCCTATGGAAATTCATAGGTACCGTAGTTTGTCGCCATTCCACGAGTGCGTGCAATTATAAAGGGTGACATGTTTGGTATCTATTTACTCGGCGTAACATCATCTTTCACATTATACAAAAAATTGGGGTAACTTTTCTGTTTGGATTTTTTAAAATTCATGAAAGTGTCACTTTTCCAAAAATTTGCGTTTAAAACACCGCTGCACAAATACCGTGTGATAAAAAATATTGCAACAATTGCCATTTTATTCTCTGGATTCTCTGCTAAAAAAATATATATAATGTTTGGGAACTCTAAGTAATTTTCTAGCAAAAAATACGGATTTTAACTTGTAAACACCAAATTTCAAAAATAGGCTTAGTCATGGGATAGTGCCTCTAAATGAGCAACAGTTGGGAGCTCTATGTGTGTGCACTTTACCAGTGTTATTTTATATTCTTTGAGGACCAAGAAGGCAGAAGCATAGCCTTTGAAACACCATATGAAGAAAAAAAAAAGTTGAAAGATCTTTGAAAATGAACAGAATCGTATAATGAAATAACCTTGGAGTGTGAGGGAGAGGGATTAAGGAAAATGAGGTTAAGAATGGAGTTTTCTATTATAGGCAGTGAGTGACATCTACAGTATCATAAAACTGAAGCCCATGTTTTTTGCCACCAAAGTCCTAAGCCTGTTTAGTCTTCCCATCTTTCTGGCTTTGATTAAATTCCCATCAAGCTTCGGGCCAAGTGAAGGGAATCTTTGATTTTTGACTTAACTCCTGTATATAAGCCCTCTCCTTGCACTCTGCTTTTCGGGGACGACTCTTTAGGGAGTCCTCTCCGTGCGCCCAAACTCAATTTGATGCCGAAGAATTTTTTCACACGTTTCTCCAGGGCTTTCCCACCCCTGCTTAGTACATGATCCCCCACTCGCTATATCTTCATTTTCCCCGGCAATAAGATCTATAGAATCCCAGGACAATTGCTTTGATGTATCCAGACGTGTCTTTTATGTTCCGCGGCTGCCTCCTGTTCTCTGGCAGCACACACGTCGAGGTCCTTAAAGTCTTGTCTCCGAAGACTTTTAATGGAAAATACTGTTCCAATTTGCCTTTGTTCTGTGTTTCTCACATTAAATATAGTCTATCGTCTTAGACAAATGTACAGATAAATGTATCTGTTCTCAGTTTTATTTCTTTTGTGCAATGCCAAGATATTTCTAGGTCACTGCCTACAGGTACCAACAAAAGGTGGTGATTAGTGGTAGTACACAGATAACGCATATTAAACAAGTACTGTATATTACCCAGAAAGGCCCCCATACTCCATTCCATTGTACAGCAGGGGGTACATCTGCAACCCTAGAGCCGCCCACCAAGAATACTAGTAACAGTCCCATTCCCAGCTATTAATTATTTGTTCCATATTCTGCCTCTAGTGACCAACCTTACAGAAAATCAGCAAAAGGAGAAGATTGTACGATCAGAATTATGAGGGGTGATAAAACATACTTTAAGAACCCATAACTATTCCTTTATTACAGATAAAGCCGAACTCTAATTTCTCAAACAATATATGGATTTTACTGTATATGCAGCTAATATAAACGCTCGGATTTGCCTTATATTAAAGTATATCTAAAGGTAATAACTTTACTTTTAGTTTTGGAAAGAGTGGAGATGGATTAGACCTCCCGTCAGATTTTTTATTGCTGTCTGTGTCCCTATTGAGGAGATTTGCCTTCTCTATTTGTCATGCTTACCATTATCAAGGAAAGTGACAGTAAAAGAAGTCCAAAATTTTGGGTTGTCCCCAGAACAGTAATAGAGGGGAAATCTTCCAATGGGGACACTAGTTCTAGTGACCCTGGTGACAGCCGGGGATTTCCTTACTTTGGAGGGATCAGCACTCACTTCCTTTTTTGGGACAGGAAATGAAGAGAAATCTCCCCAATGGGACACAGATGGCAAAAAACCTGCCAGTGGTTAAAACCCTTCCTTACTATATCCAAAATAAAAAAAAAGTTTTGCCTTTAGTTCTACTTTAACTTCCTGTAATCCCCTGCCCATCTGGCCCCAGAAAGGGAGTGGGACCTGCAGTAGTTTAAGCCAATAAGAGCTCAATTTATTTAATGCTGTCTAAAACAGGGAACTTACAGATAGGGGGTGAGAGGTATTCTCAATTATAATCTGCCCCAATAGACTAATGGGACAATAATGTACATACAGTATCTCACAAAAATGAATACACCCCTCACATTTTTGTAAAGATTTTATTCTATCTTTTCATGTGACAACACTGAAGAAATGACACTTTGCTACAATGTAAAGTAGTGAGTGTACAACTTGTATAACGGTGTAAATTTGCTGTCCCCTCAAAATAACTCAACACACAGCCATTAATGTCTAAACCACTGGCAACAAAAGTGAGTACACCCCTAAGTAAATATGTCCAAATTGGGCCCAAAGGGGTTGATTTACTAAAACTGCAAAGTGCAAAGTCTGGTGCAGCTCTGCATAGAAAACAATCAGCTTCCAGGTTTCTTTGTCAAAGCCTAATTGAACAAACTGAAGTTCGAAGCTGATTGGCCACTATGCACAGTTGCACCAGATTTTGCACTCCCCAGTTTTAGTAAATCAACACTAAAGTGTCAATATTTTGTGTGGTCACCATTACTTTCCAGCACTGCCTTAACCCTCTTGGGCATGGATTTCACCAGAGCTTAACAGGTTGCCACTGGAGTCCTCTTCCACTCCTCCATGATGACATCACGGAGCTGGTGGATGTTAGAGACCTTGCACTTCTCCACCTTCCATTTGAGGATGCCCCACAGATGCTCAATAGGGTTTAGGTCTGGAGACATGCTTGGCCAGTCCATCACCTTTACCCTCCGCTTCTTTAGCGAGGCAGTGGTGGTCTTGGAGGTGTGTTTGGGGTCGTTATTATGTTGGAATACTGCCCTGTGGCCCAGTCTCTGAAGGGAGGGGATCATGCTCTGCTTCAGTATGTCACAGTACATGTTGGCATTCATGGTTCCCTCAATGAACTGTAACTCCCCAGTGCCGGCAGCACTCATGCAGCCCCAGACCATGACACTCCCACCACCATGCTTGACTGCAGGCAAGACACACTTGTCTTTGTACTCCTCACCTGGTTGCCACCACACACGCTTGTCACGATCTGAACCAAATAAGTTTATCTTGGTCTCATCAGACCACAGGACATGGTTCCAGTAATCCATTTCCTTAGGCCCCTTTCACACTGGGGCGGGGGTGGCGTCGGTGGTAAAGCTTTACCGTCAGTATTCGGCCGCTAGCGGGGCGGTTTTACCCCCCGCTAGCAGCCGAGAAAGGGTTAGAAACCATCGCAAAGTGCCTCTGTAGAGGCGCTTTGCCGGCGGTATAGCCGCGCTGTCCCATTGATTTCAATGGGCAGGAGTGGTGAAGGAGCGGTGTATACTCCGCTCCTAAGATGCTGCTAGCAGGACTTTTTTCCCATCCTGCTAGCGCACCACTTCAGTGTGAAAGCCCTGGAGTCTGCTTGTCTGCTTGTCCTCAGCAAACTGTTTGCAGGCTTTCTTGTGCATCATCTTTAGAAGAGGCTTCCTTCTGGAATGACAGCCATGCAGACCAATTTGATGCAGTGTGCGTCGTATAGAGTAAGCACTGACAGGCTGACCCCCCACCCCTTCAACCTCTGCAGCAATGCTGGCAGCACTCATACACGTATTTCCTAAAGACAACCTCTGGATATGAAGCTGAGCACGCACACTCAACATCTTCGGTTGACCATGGCGAGGCCTGTTCTGAGTGGAACCTGTCCTGTTAAACCACTGTATGGTCTTGGCCACCATGCTACAGCTCAGTTTCAGGGTCTTGGCAATCTTCTTATAGCCTAGGCCATCTTTATGTAGAGCGACAATTATTTTTGTCAGATCCTCAGAGAGTTCTTTGCCATGAGGTGCTACAATGACCAGTATGAGAGCGTGAGAGCGATAACACCAAATTTAACACACCTACTCCCCATTCACACCTGAGACCTTGTAACACTAACGAGTCACATGACATCGGGGAGGGAAAATGGATAACTGGGCCCAATTTGGACATTTTCACTTAGGGGTGTACTCACTTTTGTTGTCAGCGGTTTAGACATTAATGGCTGTGTGTTAAGTTATTTTGAGGGGACAGAAAATTTACAAGCTGTACACTCACTACTTTACATTGTAGCAAAGTGTCATTTCTTCAGTGTTGTCACATGAAAAGGTATAATAAAATATTTACAAAAATGTGAGGGGTGAGATACTTTTGTGAGATACTGTATATATATATCAGCTGCTATCAATAAAGTGAAAAAAACACTCAAGTGAAATATATGTAGCATTGTCAAGGAGATGAGAGGGGATGGCAGGCAGAGAAAAAGATTTCCATATGTTGCTGCTCCCTCATTGTCCAATCACAGGTAGGGGTATGGTAGTGACCAAGCTTTAGTGCTTTAAAGACAAATTGAGGTCACTGCTATGGCTATGCAGGGTAAGATCTCGTTCTCACAGTCATACTTAAAGAGGAACTGCAGTCTGCTCATATAATTTGTAATTAAAACACCTTTGCCATTCTGAAGCTTCCCTCCAACCACTTTGCATATTATTTTATATATACTGTGATTCTGTACTTGCCAAACATGCTGCAGAAATCTCCCCCCACTGAGTCTGGCTGCATCCATTTTAACTGTGGGCAGCTGAAGCTGCTGCCTGTTCACTTCCTGGATTTACACAGACACACAGAGGCACACCTCCAGCTCTGCAGCTCTCATTGGCCCTCTTATGGCTCTTCCCACCTCCCTCCCTGGCAAACTCTCACGAGAGTGAGAGAGCTGTGCATGATGTCATAAGCCTAGGCTTTTTACCAGACAAAAAACAGAAAATAGGCAGTATATGGTATTTACTGGAAGAAAAAAAAAACTTTTACTATTCAAAGTTAAAACAACAAGGGCAGAAGATTTAATAGATGAAAATTATAAAAAAATGACTGAAGTTCGGTTTTAAGTGTAAACTGGTGTGATGGCTGTGTTTTGACTGCACGGGATGCCCAGGTATTCTATGCATTGCTGTCCAGGCAGCCCCATTTATGCCAATTGGGACGCAGTGGCTGCACAGACACAGCTGTTGTGGGTGCTGGAGGATGCAGATGAGTGTCCTTCAACTAACACTGTCTGCTGCAGGAACACGCACCTGCACCCGCATGGATGTCATATTAGGAGCAGCATCTGTGTCCGTGCAGCTGCTGCTTCCCACTTGATAAGAATTGGACTGCCTGGACGTGGAATCATGGCACACCTGTGAATCCCATACCAGCAAACAAAACGGACCTCACAAAGGTGTACACTTACCTACGCCTATGTGGGTGAGGCTGTGACCCTGCATCATAAGATTTTCTGTACAAAATTACAAATCTTTTCACATTGGATAGTTCCTTGGTGTTATATCTGTTTGCCTAGCATTGAGCTTTTCATTTATTATCGCTATTAAAAGCAAGATTATGAGAAAAAAAAAGCTTCCTAGATAAGAGGTGGAAAGGAGAAGTCCTTCTTGTATGTACTATGTTCTTGTAAGATTTCTGCTTAGATAACATCTGATTTCAAAAAGGCTTATAAATATATACAAATGCAAGTACATTTTTATCTGTATAACTGAATGTATTGCTGGGTTTGAACAGCCACATAGGAATGTGTCCATAGTGACCAGTCAGAACAACTGTCATCTGATAACTGTGAAGAAGATACTATGGGGATTATTTACTAAAGGCAAATCCACTTTGCACTACAAATGCACTTGGAAGTGCAGTCACTGTAGATCTGAGGGGGACATGCAAGGATAATAAAAAACAGCATTTTAGCTTGCACATGATTGGATGATCAAATCAGCAGAGCTTCCCCTCATTTCAGATCTACCCCTCAGATTTACAGCGACTGCACTTCCAAGTACACTTGCAGTGCAACGTGGATTTGTCTATAGTAAATAACCCCCTATGTTTTGGGATGATTCCTTGTCTACTAATGGCCCGTACACACCATCCGAATATCGTACGACAGATCGTACAACTTTTTTTTGCCTAATAGTCTCAAGTAGAAATTGAATAGGTTACTAAAGTAACGAAAATTCTCGTACAACAGAAAATCGGAAGTGATGTCATGTGTTGTAATGTATTTGTATTGTATTTTCGGACGACAACTGTACTGGCTAAACGAAAATCGTACGATCTGGTATCATACAAGGAAAATTTTCGTGCTTGCCCGATCTAATAATATCGGATAAATTGTCGTGATCGGCTCTCGAAAAGCTCTGTGCTAACGATCTGATTATCGCACAATCATGTCCGATTTTCGGATTGTGTGTACGGGCCATAAGCTACTCTTTTGCTTTCATTGGTAGTGGATCTGGCTGACAACCATTTGTTGGCTCAATGCGATCTATTTTAAACTGAATGAGTTATTTTACAAGGTGAGGGTTCACATAGACGTTAACCACGTGGCTTCCGGAAGATTTACCCCCCCCCCCTTCATGACCAGGCCATTTTAACTGACAATTGTGCGGTCACGCAACGATGTACCCAAATAAAATGTATGTCCTTTTTCCCCACAAATAGAGCTTTCTTTTGGTGATATTTGATCCCCTCTGCATTTTTATTTTGAGCTATAAACAAAAAAAGACTGACAATTTAAAAAAAAAAAAAAAAAATCTTTTACTTTTTACTTTGAAAAATATCCTATAAAAAAAATGTAAAATACCAAACTTCTTCATCAATTTAGGCCAATATGTATTCTGCTACATATTATCGGTAAAAAAAATCCCAATAAGCGTATACTGATTGGTTTGCACAAAAGTGCTAGCGTCTACAAACTATGGGATATATTTATGGAATTTTTATTTATTTATTGATTTATTTTCTACTAGTAATTGCGGTCGATCAGCGACTTATAGCAGGACTGCGATATTGCAGCGGATAAATCGGACACCTAACTGGCACTTTTGACACTTTTTGGGAACCAGTGGTCAGTGCTAAAAATATGCACTGTCACTGTTCTAATGACACTGGCTAGGAAGGGGATAAAATCAGGGGCAATCAAAAGGTTAACTGTGTGCTTAGCCAGTGTTTGTGTACTGTTTTACTAAGGGAAGGTATTGATCCATGTTCCTGCTTTACAGGAACACAAGAGCCATGCCTTCCCTACTGACAGAACAGCGATCTGCCTTGTTTACATAGTTCTGGCTCTCTGCCTAATGGGTGCCAGTGGACATCGAGTCTGTGGCACCCGCAGATCAGCTCCCACAGTGTATAATCACTAGGTACAAAGAGATTTGCTTTGGTGGGATTTTTTTGGGTGCTAATATAGTGAGAACAAATATTCAGTTAAAAAAGTTTTTATTAAGACACACAGGATAAAATAAATAATTTGTTATTCTAAAACAAACATATACATCAATACAGATTGTATGGAGATATGCCAGAGATATGGAAGTACAATGTGGGAGTATCTTATCGTATGAAAGGTAGCAGTTATCAAGTTATTCCGACATGTTTCACAACCATGGGCTTCCTCAGGGTATATGTTTAAATAACGCAGTATACTTCACCAGTCTAAACTCCCGGGAGCTACAAATGAATGCCAGGGCCAGAGCGGCATACTCCAAGGGGCACAAAGAAATGGTCAAAGAAGGTCCAGTTGGACCAAATGCACAAGCTGATGATGTGCAGACAAGCCAAGGGTGCCGTGTGATGTTAGTAATTACTGATAAGTGGATATAAAGCAGATAAGGAAAGTAGCTGAAAGAAATCCTTAGCAGTGTGTGGTCACCCTTGATGCTACCATGTATAATCACATTGGGAGTGGGCCAGCAGAGGTGCTCCCGGAAGTGCAGGACCACATACTAGCAGAGCGGCTTGCCACCATATATGTAAGTTATACGATCGGCAAGCTGTTAAAGCTGAACTTCAGCTTTTGTTACACTTTACATAGTTCGTTTGGGACAAGCTGGCTATGTCCCTCACTAACATGTGAGGCCGCTGGATGTGCGGTATAAACTGTATGTAGCTGAGGCTCCATACAGCATACCGCACTGTGTTTCGGGTTCGAGCCGAGACTTCCTGTCTAATACCCGGACACAATAGAGTCTATCTGATCGGCGCTCAGACATTCAGAAAAAGCAATGTATTCTAGCAATGAATACAAAGCTTACTCTGATTGGCAGAGTCAGAGGTTGTGACATCACCAGCCCGCCTCTCTGACTGCCCAACTCTCCCTGATTTGGAGGGCTTGTTCCTTTCTTTGGAACAAAGCTCCTCTATCCCTCTTTGTTCCTCATTTTGGTCCAATGTATACAGCTGTATAAGAATGCACTATTTATCAAAAGCGTTTTACAGTGCTAGACCTTTCATACAATTTCTACTTCTACTGTTGCATTTGTAAATCTCAAAAGCCAGTATTAACTACTTGCCGCCTGCCATATAGCAGAATGGTGCTTTACCTATAGATTTCAGGTGAAATCAGGGCTAAACAAGTGTCATCTACATAGAGGAGCCATGTGTATTCTTAAAGACTGCCATAGATGGATCAAATTTTAGCCAATTACTGTGAAATCAGCTGAATTTCAAACTGCGGTTGCCTCTGTAGGTGCCACCCAACTCAACAAAAGTTACATTTTTAATAATTTTTTGTGGAAGGAGCCGGGTGGAGAATTATCAGCCAAACAGTGACTGCATACAATCAGGATGGTCTGAGCAAAAGAAATCTATACATGTATGGCTAACCCTATTTAAACCATGGTCTTCTTTGTGTATCTCTTCCAGGCAATCCCCTTGTGTCAATCTGTTTTGCACTCTTTCAATCTATTGCCTCCATTATGTTCTCCTATGTTCCTAGAACAGGGGTCTACAAACTTTCTAAACAAAGTTTACTGTTCAGACTTTAGGGGGACTGAATTTAGACTATTGGGAGGAGAAAATGTCCCAGCATCAGTGGAAGTAAACAATGCCTTATCTTTGGTGTCAGTGAGAGGAATTGTGCCTCATTGTTTGTGTCATTGGGAGGAATTTTGCCCCATTGTTTGTGTCATTGGGCCCCATTGTTGGTTTCATTGAGAAGAACTGTGACATATCAGTGGTGTCATTTGGCCCCATAGTTGGTGTCATTGGGAAGAACTGTGCCCCATCATTGGTGAAATTGGTAGAAATTGCACCCCATCGTTGGAGTCATTGGGAGGAATTGTGCTCCTTTATTGGTGTCAGTGGATGAAATAATGCCCTGAGGGCCAGATAAAAGCAAGCAAAGGGCCGCATCTGGCCCTGGGGCCACAGTTTGGAGACCACTGTTCTAGAATACAGTATATCAGAATCTCCTGTATACAACTGCAGGATGTTCCAGTACAATTTCTCTCAAACTTTTATAATTTCTCAACAAATATCGAGTGTTTTTCACAGGTATTCTTGACCCTTTGGTGTACATCAGTGTGCTGTAGATTTAAACTTACTATTTGTTCGTTTTGTTTTCCTTCTTCTATTTATACAGTAGACTGTCCCTTGACCTCATTTTAGCTCTATTGTATGCTCTGATTAAACATTTGTGGCTATAACCTATCTTTCTAAACATAGTAGTTCTCAACAATATGGCTTCACCTATAAAATCCTCCCTGAAGCTGGCCATACACATTGTAATTTTCACTAGAAATCACATGTACAATTGCAGGTGGCAAGAAACTAAGAGATCTACTACAAATGTGTTCAATTAACCACCAGATCGATTGTGAAGTCAAAACTGAGCAATAAATTGTCAGCTTCAGGTTGAAAAATCTAATTGAACACAGAACTAACTATGGCAATTTCAAATTCTATGGGCAATTTGGCACCCATCACCTAGCGGTTGATTGAAACCACCATCTCATGTCTTTGATTGCTTCGACAACAAATAGAATGTTCTATCATCCAGGTCACATATGACGGGTTCTAAATGTGTCCTATCATATGGCAAACTGCATCTGGGAAAGTTGGAGTGGCAGGTAATACTTTCAAACCAATATAATGGGGATGATTGGAGAACAAGTCTTCGATGTCCAAGGTCATCAATAAAGTACCCTATGTTTTTTAATAAGGTAAGTAAATAAGAGGCATCTTGCGCATACAATGATACATATAAAGCTGTTGGGGTGTAAGACTTGTTTCTTTTCCCATATGTTTTTTTATGGCAAGAGCCAACCAGAATTTTAGGCACGTGCCTTAGAGTTTATTTCAAAACACGCAAGAAAAAAACATATAGAAATAATTATGACTAAAAAAAAAAAAAACAACACTTTATTGGAATACCATGTCTTCTTCTTTATAAAATATTTGGAAGATAACATCTACCCAAAAGGTTAGAACACAAATATTTCTGAATTTTAAAAAAAAGTTCATTATACTTTAAAAATTAGGTGGAAGGAAGACCTCAAGAACTCTTCTAGGAACATGATGTTGTTGCTGTATGTGATTTTATAACCACTAACAGTTTCTATCAGAAATGCCTAAACTGTCCTAATGTGAAAAGGTGCCACATCCTAGGAGTAAATCAAGAAAGACAGAATTGGGAAGGGACTTTAAAGGCACCAATATAGACACATGATTATATCAAATGTAGAAAAGTTTATTTGTACATACAATTAAAATCAATGTTAAAATTCATGCACACGGAAAAAATTCTTGTTACATGTAGTGAACAAGAGATAGCAAAGAATTCCATTCCTCAAAGAAGCATTGCAGCCCAAAGGGGTCCCCTTGAGCTGCAATGCTCCTTTGAGGAATAGAAATCATTGCTATCTCTTGTTCACTACGTGTAATGCCGTGTGCACACGGCCGAACTTTTCGACCAAGCTTGTCCAACGGAACGAATCTGTCAGACAATTCGACTGTGTGTGGGCTTCATCGGACCTGCAGCGGACCTTTTCTGTCGAAAATGTGACGGACTTTAGATTTAGAACATGTTTCAAATCTTTCCGACGGACTCGAGTCCGGTCGAAAAATCCGTTCGTCTGTATGCTAGTCCGACGGACGAAAACCGACGCTAGGGCAGCTATTGGCTACTGGCTATGAACTTCCTTATTCTAGTCCGGTCGTACGTCATCACGGTCGAATCCGTCGGACTTTGGTGTGATTGTGTGTAGACAAGTCCGATTCGACGGAAGTCCGTTGAAAAGTCAGTCGAAATACGTCGAAAAGTCCGACGTGATTCAGTCTGTCGAAAGTCCGGTCGTGTGTACACAGCATAACATGTATTTTCCGTGTGCATGAATTTTAACATTGATTTTAATTGTACGTACAAATACACTTCTCTACATTTGATACAATCATGTGTCTATATTGGTGCCTTTAAAGTCCCTTGCTAACTTACAGAGATCAATAAGGAGATCAAATCCACCATGGCAACATTTGAAACCTTTAAACAGAATTTTATTTTATCAGAAGAGGGAAGAAGAGATATGCCAATCTATCGAAAAGTTAAGTAGGGGGCTTCTTATAAATTAATCTTCAAAATAAGAAAGGTATCTATATGCCTTTGTCTCTAGTATTAAGACAGAATACACAATTTGAGCTCAGAAATATTAGAAGAAATACGCAAGGAGATTTCACAAGAGAAGAAAGTAGTATGTTCAAGCCAAATCAAGGTGATGTTAACCACTGAAACACCATTCCTTTTTCTGACATTTGTCGTTTACAAGTAAAAATCTGTATTTTTTGCTAGAAAATTACTTAAAACCCCCAAACATTATATATATTTTTTTAAGCAGAGACCCTAGAGAATAAAATGGCGGTCATTGCAATATTTTATGTCACACTGTATTTGCACAGCGTTCTTTAAAACACAATTTGTTTGGAGAAAAAAAATCTAATTTACTTTAAAAAAAAAAAACAGTAAAGTTAGCCCAATTTTTTGTATAATGTGAAAGATGATGTTCCGCTGAGTAAATAGATACCTAACATGTCATGCTTTAAAACTGAGCATGCTCGTGGAATGGCGACAAACTTTGGTACTTAAACATTTTCATAGGCAATGCTTTAAACATTTTTACTGGTTACCTGTTTAGAGTTACAGAGGAGGTCCTGCACTAGAATAACGATACCTCACATGTGTGGTTTGAACACTGTTTACATATGCGGGCGCGACTTACATATGCGTTTGCTTCTGTGCACGAGGGATGGGGCACTTTAACCCTCTCAGCCCCAGAAGATTTTACCCCCTTCCTGACCAGAGCACTTTTTGCGATTTGGCACTGCGACGTTTTAACTGACAATTGCGCGGTCGTGTGACATTGTACACAAACAAAATTGACGTCCTTTTTTTCCCACAAATAGAGCTTTCTTTTGGTGGTATTTGATCGCCTCTGCGGTTTTTATTTTTTGCGCTATAAACAAAAAAAGAGCGACAATTTTGAAAAAAACACAATATTTTGTACTTTTTGCTATAATAAATATCCCCATTTTTTTTTTAAAAAAAGCACATTTTTTCTCAGTTTAGGCCGATGTGTATTCCTCTACATATTTTTGGTAATAAAAATTGCAATAAGCGTATATTGATTGGTTTGCGCAAAAGTTATAGCGTCTAAAAAATAGGGGATAGATTTATAGCATTTTTATTATTATTTTTTTTTACTCGTAATGGCGGCGATCTGCCATTTTTATGGTGACTGCGACATTATGGCGGACACATCGGACAATTTTGACACATTTTTGGGACCATTGGCATTATACAGCGATCAGTGCTATAAAAATACATTGATTACTGTAAAAATGTCACTGGCAGTGAAGGGGTTAACACTAGGGGCGATCAAGGGGTTAACTGTGTTCCCTTAAGTGTGTTCTAACTGAAGGGGGGATGGGACTGACTAGGGGAGATAACAGATCGCTGTTCATACTTTGTATGAACAGACGATCTGCCACTCCTCCGCTCAGAGAACCGGGATCTTACACACAGAGATCCCGGTTCTCGCCGTGTCACGATCGATTGCGGGAGCAGCAGGCGCGCGCACGCCCTTAGTGTCCCCCTAAAGGAGCGACGTAACATAACGTTGATTCGCCTACACGTGCCATTCTGCCGCAGTAAAACTGCGACGGCTAGTCGGCAAGCGGTTAAAAGAAAAAATCTTCTTTATTTTACTTTTTATTTTTTATTTTTACACTGTCTCTTTATATTATTATTTTTTTATCACTTTTATTCCTATTACAAGGCATGTAAACATGCCTTGTAATAGAAATAAGCATGACAGGTCCTCTTTATTGAGAGATCTGGGGTCAAAAAGACCCCAGATCTCTCATTTACCTTTAAAAGCAAATTATTATTATTTTTTTACAGTTTGACTTTAAGGGAAAAAAAATCCCTTGTTTATGACCGAGAAATGGAAGTGACATCAGAGGGCACTCCGGTCCTCCAAGGGCATATAGCTGACCAGGCCTTTGATGTTACGCCGATTAAATAGATACCTAGTAAATAGATACCTTTTGCTTTTTATTTGTTATTTTTACATTGTCCCTTTATTTTATTTATTTCTTATTACTTTTATTCCTATTACAAGGAATGTAAACATCCCTTGTAATATAAATAAGCATGACAGATCCTCTTTATTGAGAGATCTGGGGTCAAAAAGACCCCAGATCTCTCATTTACCTTTAAAAGCAAAAGAAAAAAAACTTTTTTTGACTTTATGGAAAAAAAGAAAACCGGAGAGAACCGGAAGTGACGTCAGAGGTTGCTCTGGTCCTCCAAGGGCATAGAGCCGAGTGGGGGCCATCCTGCCCTCACTTGACTTCCTGCCCAGCGATTGCCCACACTGAATCCTTTCCGGGCCTAACAGATGGCTCTGGTAAGCTTGAAAAAGACCGGGAAGCGGCGGCGGGTACCTCTCCCGCCGCCTATAAAAGTGATTTGCGGCGAATGCGCTGTTGGCATCACTTTTATTGGAAAGCTGGCTGCCTAACGAAAAAAGATACCGTGGTTATGGCAGGTAGCTGCTGCCATAACCCCGGTATTTAACGACAAAAACATGACATATGTTTACAGTTAGGCGGTCGGCAAGTAGGAATGCACAAGAGGATTAAAATATAATTTCCTTTCAATAGGATAAACCTTGTGCATACCTCTGTATGTTTTACTAAAAAGTAACAATGAAATGTTGAGTTAACAAAGCATGGATAACGATGTGAATCCTGATGTAAATGTTTGAACAAAAGTGTCATGTTTATGTATAGTTCAAAAATAGAATAGTAAAAGAACAAAGAAGAGAGGGACACAGGAGGCAGAGCACGGGATGGTTTTCAGAATACAAACCTACTCATAGGACCACATCGGAAAAATCTGTTTTTATATCAAGAAGAGGGAATAGTATGAAGGGAATTAATTTATTGTATGAGTTTGTCCGGAAAGGGTACTTATGAAAGGTTTATATTTTGTCCCACAATGAAGAATGATTGTCTTGAGATGGATAGGGATTATTACTTGATTGCAGGTAAGTTCATTGTATATAAGCAATATGATAAGAAGAACTTTAGACCTTTGGGTGGGAGTGGTAATTATTGGTACCAACCAACTAACAAGGCAGGAATATAGGATCCTGAAATATTTGGTAGATCTATGGGAAGAAGAACTAGTGGAGGATATTGTAGAAGAGTTACTACAGAAAACTTTAGAACAAAAAAGGGGTGCGATATGTTAAAAAGGATCGTTTAATGATAATCAATCAGCCAAATGGCTACTCACATGTCGGTTGTGAGAAAAAGGCCTGGGTTAACCACTTGCTTATTGGGCACTTAAACCCCCCTCCTGCCCAGACCAATTTTCAGCTTTCAGCACTGTCACACTTTGAATGACAATTGCACGGTCATACAACACTGTACCCAAATGAAATTTTTATAATTTTTTTCCCACAAATAGAGCTTTCTTTTGGTGGTATTTAATCACAGCTGGGATTTTTATTTTTTGCTAAACAAACAAAAAAAGATGGAAAGTTTTGAAAAAAAAAAATCATGTTTCATAGTTTGTTATAAAATTTTGCAAACAGGTAATTTTTCTCCTTCCTTGATATGCGCTGATGAGGCGGCACTGGTGGGCACTGATAGGCTGCACTGATGGGCATGGATAGGCACTGTTAAGGCGGCACAGTTAAGGCGGCACTGATAGGCACAAATAAGGCGGCACTGATAGGCACTGATAAGGCGGCACTGATGGGGACAGATAAGGCGGTACTGATGGGCACAGATAAGGCGGCACTGATGGCCACTGATGGGTGGCACTGATGGGTGGCACGGATAGGTGGCACTGATAGGTACCACTGATGGGGGGCACTGATGGGTGGCACTGATGGGTGGCACTGATGGGCAGTGATGGGCGGCACTGATGGGCACTTATGTGCACTGGTAGGTGACACTGATGGGCACTAATAGGTGGCACTGATGTGCAGCACTGTTGTTGTGGCACTGATTGTGGGCGCTGATGGGTGGCACTGTGGGCACTGATGGGTGGCACTGTGGGCACTGATGGGTGACACTGGTGGGCACTCGTAGGCGGCAATGCTGCTTATTGCTAGGTGTCACTGGCAGGGGGCACAGATGATCGCCATGATCGGGACTGGTGTCCCTCTCACGGCCGCCGGTGATCGGCTTTTTTTTTCCTCCTCACGCTGTCAGCGCGAGGAGAAAAAATAGCCGATTACCGGCTCTGTTTACATCACATGATCAGCTGTCATTGGCTGACAGCTGATCATGTGCTAAGGGGTTGGGACCGACCCTTTACTCTGATCTGTGATCAGGCGAGTCTCATAGACTCGCTGATCACCGAGCATGCCGCTCGTGCACGGGACGACGTCAATAGACGTAGTCCCGGCAATGTAGGTCTGCGCTGTTGCCGTCATTTGGCAATAGCGCGGATATGAGAAGGTTAATCATGGTGTGAAGTGTATGGTCACTCTGCTGTCCAGAGATGCAGCCTTGGTGAGGCCCTGTAATGCTGAGAAGATACTGGATAAGATTAGGGGGTCCAGAAGAAGTTGTCAGCCAAATCTGGGTTTGCTGAGCAGGGGCGAGCGTATCCTGGAGTCTGCAGTAAACCCTGCCGGTCTATGGGTGACTCGGCAGCGGCGTGCGGGTCAGCTTGGTCCGCACTCGGTGCAGTCTGGAACCGGAAGTGATGTCGGGCGTATCAGATGACGCTTTTCAATGCTTCCGCATTTTCATCAGATCTGATGAAATATATGCTCCTCTATGTATATGTTACCTGCCCCTAACGTAGTGTCTGTACCTATCAGCACCATTCCTTTCTTTTTATTAACAGAAATCTATAGCACTTTCAGAGTAGAGAAAGTTTAAGCATGGGAAAATGACTGCTACATGCTGCACTTTACTGTATGTCTTGGAGAGTTACTACAGACTTATATTTAAAAATTTTCTCCTCTCTTTTGGGCTACAGGGTTTTCTAAAGACAGTAAATAATGAATGTGCCACCTGCTTTTACTCACTCTTGAGATGGACTAGGGAGTATGGACTATGGGATGTGTAGTATGTAAAGAGTAACCACGGCAGTCTTTAATATTGATTGGACCCTGGGCAAAGATATTATTGAGCCCCCCCCCCAGCTAGACTCAAAATGAGTTTACTGCAGCAGATCAGGCAGCGATTGAGATTGCCTGCCAGAGATTACAACACATCATTACAGCTCACAGATTAGTTGCTAGAGGTTAAAGAACATCATTACTGATCACTAACTGGATTCTAGAGGTTACTGCAAATCATTATTGCTCACTGATTAGTTGCTAGAGGTTAAAGAACATCATTACTGATCACTAACTGGATTCTAGAGGTTACTGCAAATCATTATTGCTCACTGATTAGTTGCTAGAGGTTACTACACATCATAACCTCTCAGTGCAAATTGTTGGTGTGGCCAAACTGCACTAGCATTAAGGGCTGCACTATGTACAGGGTGCAGGGTTGGGGTGCGCTATGTGCAGAGTTCAGGGGGGAGGTGGATGCAGAGTGCAGGACTGAGGTGAGTGCAGAGTGCAAGACTGAGGTGGGTGCAGAGTCCAGGACTGAGATGGGTGCTGAGTGCAGGACTGAGGTGAGTGCAGAGTGCAAGACTGAGGTGGGTGCAGAGTCCAGGACTGAGATGGGTGCTGAGTGCAGGACTGAGGTGGGTGCAGTGTGCAGGGGTGAGGTGGGTGCAGAGTGCAAGACTGAGGTGGGTGCAGAGTGCAGGGGTGATAGATTGATGTGTATACCTGAGGGATAAGAGCGGCCGCCGGAAGAGGAGCGCTGTTACTTGTAAATACACAAGCAATGCTTGTGTATTTCCAAGTGACAGTAGCGAGCAGCCAGCATGCGACCAGCACCGGAGGTGGCCGAACCTTGGCGGGCAGCGCGGGGCTCAAGGGACGGGCAGCGCAGGGCCCCTCAACAATGACAGGGCCCTGGGCAGATGCCCCTTTTTGCCCCACATTAAAGATGGCCCTGAGAGTAGTGAACATGACCACAACTAATGTGCACTGCCCGTTCTAATCGTACATAAGTTAAAGTGGTTGTAGAGGCAAATTTTTTTCTTATAAAAATATTAAACATGTTAGACTTACCTGCTCTGTTGCTGTGGATTTGCACAGAGCAGCCTGGATCCTCCTCTTCTCGGGTCCCTCTTCTGTGCTCCTGGCCCCTCCCTCCTGTTCAGTGCCCCCACAGCAAACAGCTTGCTATGGGGGCACCCGAGCCGAGTCACAGCTCCCTGTGACCATTCAGACACAGAGACCCACCCCGACCTCGCCCCCCTCTCCCCTGATTGGCTAGCTGACTTTGATTGACGGCAGCGGGAGCCAATGGCACCACTGCTGCTTCTCAGCCAATCAGGAAGGAGAATCTCGGATGGCTGAGACACTCATGGACATCGCTGGACAGAGAGGGACCTCAGGTAAGTGTTAGCGGGGCTGAGGGGGGCTGCTGCACACAGAAGGCTTTTTATCTTAATGCATAGAATGTATTAAGATAAAAAACCTTTTGACTTTACAACCCCTTTAAGGGGAAGAGGAAAAATCCAGGAGCTCATGGAGGATGTAGGAGGAAGCTGAAAAACACAGCAAGAAATGATTTAATTAAAAATAGATTACAGGGCCATTAAGTAGTGGAAATGTAAGGATTAGTTTTGGAGAATAAGGATGTTGTTTAGTGATACTTGACCCCCCTCCCTGCCTTGGTGGACTGTGGCAGTGCCATTAACACTCCCTCCACTTCATTGGTGGTCAGTGGCAATGCTATTAACCCTACCATAACCCTCTCCCTGTAAGGATGGTCAGTAGCAGTGCTAGTGATCCCCACTTCTTGCATTGGTGGTCCGTGGCAATGCTGTCAACAACACCCCCCTCCTCTCTCCCCAACCCCCTCTCTGCATGGGTTGACAGTGGCAGTGCTGTTAACCCTCCAAACCTTCTATCTGCATTGGTGGTCAGTGGCATTGCTGTTAACACCCCATCACTACTACCTTCATTGGTAGTCATTGTCAATGCTCTTGCCCCCCCCCCATCAACCCCATCCTTGCACTGGTGGTCAATGACAATACTGTTAATCCTCACTCCACCCAACATTGGTGATCATTGGCAGGGTTATTTAACCCTAATGCAGCTCTTTCTGATGACATCAGGTTGAAACTATACTTCTTCTGTTGGGTGAATAGCACTCTGCCTAATAGTATTAGCTTCATTATAGCGCCTAGTATGAGAATGCAGAGAATGTCCCAGCACCCTGCTGCCACTCTGCTTCATTATAATGGCAGGTGTGGGATTGCAGAGAGTGTTTCAGCACCTGCCATCCCGCTGCCACCCTGCTTCATTATAATGCCACTGCCACTCTGCACTGGTGTCTAACAGATGGCGAACAATGCCCAGGATGCAGCAGCCAGCACAGTCAGAATGGGCCACACTTTGGGTGCCAGGGGTAAAGAACAATTCATTTTTTATCTCTTAAAGGGTGATAAGCAAGAATTATTTAGAATCACTGAAAAGGTGTTCTTAAAGGTGATTAAACCAACAATACCTTTTGTGGTTGGAAAATACACCTCTGATTTAATGACCTTACTGAATGACATCAGGGTACCAGAGGGCACTTTATCAGGTGGATTTGAAGGCTGTTGGTAGGATTCTTAAAAGTAGGGCAAGCACAAAACAAGTTCATATTGGACCTGCTAGAGTTCTTGTTGACATATAAGTTCAAGTTTGAGAAGATTGATGGTTCAGCAATGGGCTCTAAATGTGCCCCATCATATGCCAACCTGTATCTGGGGGGTGAGAATGTAGTCTGTTCATGGATGAGCTGGCCACTATGTATCTTCGCTGAGTTTTGACTAGGTGAAGATACATAGATGACCTTCTTATTTTTTTTGGTCGTGTGCTGTTCAATTAATAATAACTAAAGTTTACGAACACTTTTAACCACAGTTACATTTTTTCATTTCTGAAAAGAAATAATGGATGATAGACTAAAAGAATAAACTCTAATAATATGTTACATACCAATAATTTCCATTCCTGGTGTTTGGTAAATAGTATCCATATAGGACAATACCCAAGAACCCAGAGAAAGTGTCATGTACGGGAGGTCTTTGAAGATGAAACCAATGTTAAGAAAGAGGGGTTATAGCCACAAATGTTTGATTAAAATTACAGTAGAGGTAAAAGGACAGTTCACCATATAAAAAGAGGGAAAACCAAAAGAACAAAGACTGAGATTACATTGACAGTACACTAATACACATCATAAGATCATGAATATCTTTGGAAAACATTGGTATCTGTTGAGAAATGATAAAATGTTAAAGTTTCATTAACCGTACACCCGTGCTAGGGCCATGTCTTGCCTGCATAGAATGTACAGGTGTTCCTTGCATCTATGTGCAGGCAATTCCATTCCTGTCAATTGGGACACAGCGCATGCATAGACACAGCCGCTGCTCCCAATTTGACAGCAATGTGGGTGCAGGCGTGAGTCCTCAACTCAAACTGCCTGCGTTTGGGGACCCACACGAATGTTATATTGAGAACAGCTGCTACATACCAACTAACATGAATGGGATTTACTGCATACGTATGCACAAAACATCTGTACATCCCATGCAGGAAAAATACAGCCTTCGCACGGGTTTACGCTTAGATATATAGACAATAAGCTACAAGACACTGTATATATGCGTTGCAGTGTGTTGCCATTTATTACGAATGGCACCCCAATGCACATATATGGCCCAAACAAATAGACCAGCATTTCTAGAAATAAAAAAAGTAGAGCTGTCCAAAGCAACAGATTTCATCTGTCATTCTCTGGCCTTCACCAAAAGGAAACATGGAATCTGATCAATAGACAAGAGTTCAGCGACTCTTTGTTCTGTTTTTTTTCACTTCTTAATTATATCTCTCTCTGGCATCAATAAAGTAAGTCTCTACAGAGCCACAATGCTAAAATATTATTATTATCCTTGATGACTAGAGATGCTGGTAGTCAAAGGTAATGATATTGTCACAGGTGTTTATACATATATTCACACCATTTAGAGATTAAACATTTATTTTTCTAAAGCTTGCATGCTTTTGAAGAAATAAAGTTTAATCAGTGCCAATAATTTGCACCTTGCCAACTTCTCTCTCATTCCAGTTTACAGACAGATAAACAACCGTACTGACACAACTTGAATCTTCAGGGTCTTATCTTTAAAGTAAACCATATCTACCAAACAGTGGCATAACTAGAACCTTCAGGGCCCCTATGCAAGAAACCATGAAGGGCCTCCGAGCCAGGTGGCGGAACAACAGAGCCCAGTCACAAGTGGATGGCTGCATATAAAGGAAGTGATTTCTCCATTTCCCCCTACTTCTCCTCCTCGCCCTCCCGCAGGCATTCAGCGGCTGCAGAAGGAAAATGGAGAGATCGGTTCCTCTGTGTCAGTGTTTCTCAATCTTTTTCCAGTCAGGGCACCCTTGAAGTATACCCCTAGGGGAATGGGGCTGCACTGCAACCACTCCGCAACTGTGTGCATTGCACGCAGTTGCAGCATAGTGATGATGCATTTAAGGGGTTAAAACAGGCGGTCAGGAGGCAACATATTGCCTCTTTAACGGCTGTCAAATGCCTCTGAAAAGCAATCTGAGCATGGATCGCTTTTCAGAGGAACAACTTTTTTGCTGATACTATGAACAAGCAAGAAAAAAAAATCTGTTCTGATTGTACACATATAGGGGGTCAGGATTAAAAGTGCATACATAAAATGTGCATACATACACATACATGTAAACATACAAGTACGCACACACACACATACATACACATAAATAAA
Source organism: Aquarana catesbeiana (assembly GCF_042186555.1). Taxonomy (NCBI): domain Eukaryota; kingdom Metazoa; phylum Chordata; class Amphibia; order Anura; family Ranidae; genus Aquarana; species Aquarana catesbeiana. Next base: position 67,194,777 of record NC_133332.1, read on the forward strand.
CACACACACAATACACACACATATACTGTATATATATATATATATATATATATATATATATATATATATATACATACACATACACACACATATATATAAACACACACATATATTAAATGGACATATGCACACACATATAAACACATGCACACACATATACATACATACACACACACACACACACACACACACACACACACACACACACATACATGCACACACACACACATATACATACATGCACACACACACACATACACACACATACATGCACATACACATACATACACACAGGGCTTTTTTTTCTCAGAGAATAGGCGCAGGAACTCCCCCTGTCTAAGTCACTCCTTTTTTCCGTCCCTACCCACCTCCGGGCACCATTCCTTGGTTCCACCCCCTACCCACCTCCCAGTATTGCCCTACAGAACCAAGTATCATTTTGTGGTGCTAAATAATTTGTAAGGAATTTGATCATTATAAAAGAAAAGCAGTAAATTAGAACCCCTGCAGCCAGTAACAATAGAGCCGCAATAACAGATCTCCCCACAGCCACCATCAATAGACTCTCTGGCAGCCAGCAACAATAGACCCCTCCTTCAACAGTGGTTCTCTCCCAGAAACAACTGACCCCCCAGCAATATAAGACCCACCCCCACCAACAATAGGTCCCCCACCAGCAACAATAGACTTCCTCAGCAACAAAAGAACCCCTGCAAAAATGGATCCCCTCCAGCTAGAACAGATCCCCTAGCAGTGAGCATCAGTAGACCCTGCAGCACACCCCAGCACCGCTTGCCATTACATACATTTAGTGGTCAAGGTGCTGGAACTGCGTTCCCCCGCGTTCCCACTGAAAAAAAGCCCTGCATACACACATATAAACACACATACATACATACAGATAGCCTTTCTAAAAATCTTTTAATGTACAGTGCAAGGATTTTTACTAACTTTGTTGCAGATTCCTACCTTTTGTTATTCTAAAGAAATACCTGTGTGTTTGTCTGTGCCGATGTGCACAGTGAGTCTAATGAGAGTGGTTTCATAATTATCAATTAGCTGCTGCACCAGCGGGGCACTAATGAGGAAAATTGCAGGGTCTGCATCCCTTTAGACATAATTTCCTATTGGGAGTATCACACCAAAAATGGAATTTTTGTTGCAGGGGATGCCTGAATTCTGACTTGTATCTTAGTGAAGACTTCTGGGAAAATCAGTGAGCCAAATCACACAAGCAGGACATATCTGGGGGGGACGTTCTGTACTCCATCTGTGTACAGAACACCTCCAGGTAGCCATCTAGCATTTTACAGAAAATTACAGAGCTGCAGATTGAAAAGGAAAGGTACCATATTTATCGGCGTATAACACGCGCCGGCGTATAACACGCACCCCAAGTTTAGGAGGGAAGTTTAAGGAAAAAAGCTTTTAGGAGGGAAGTTTAAGGAAAAAACTTACATTTGAAGTGTGTATCAGCAGCCTTGCCCAGTGTCCATCTGCAGCCTTGCCCAGTGTCCATCTGCAGCCTTGCCCAGTGTCCAGCCTTGCCCAGTGTTGAACCTTGCCCAGTGTCCAGCCTTGCCCAGTGTCCATCTGCAGCCTTGCCCAGTGTCCAGCCTTGCCCAGTGTTGAACCTTGCCCAGTGTCCATCTGCAGCCTTGCCCAGTGTCCGGCCTTGCCTAGTGTCCAGCCTTGCCCAGTGTCCATCTGCAGCTTTGCCCAGTGTCCGGCCTTGCCGAGTGTCCAGCCTTGCCCAGTGTCCATCTGCAGCCTTGCCCAAAATTGCAGCTGTGATTTTTTAAATTATTGCGCCGCTCGTCTCACAGTCCCGCCCATTGACCCGGCTCCTATGATGGACACATCACTGGTCCAATGGCCGGGCTAAGAGGCGGGACTGCGAGCGGAGCCTAGCCAAGCCGAGTACACAGTACACTGTGTGATGTGAACGTGTTCCATAGGAACCCATGCTAAAAAAAAATCCCTGCATATTTGAAAAATGCAAAATGCATCAATAAACGCATTTGTGTGAATCGAGCCTTATGACACCCCAAACACAGGTTGCAAACATAGTGTGCTTGCCTGCACTGGATCGCATAGTGCAAAAGTACCATGCGGTGTGGTTGCAGTGAATTTGCAAAAGTAGTGCATGCTCTACCTTAGTCTATGCTTTGCTAGATAGGTTAAGAGATTGCGTTCAAAGTGTGTGAGTACATCCTTGCATTCAAAAGTGTAGTTACACTTTAATGAAAGTTGTATATTAGATTTAGTGTCCTTTTTTAGTTGCCACAGCAGAAGTCTTTGTTAAATATTTAATAAACTGTAGGCCAGTGACAGTATATGCCTTACAGCAAAACAGACCCCTTTCCTTTAGAAATCAAGGAATTCATTATTAAAGGACGAATTATTAATTGCATAGTACTGTAACATATTAATCACTTCTTAAAAGGGAAATTAACTGGTCGATATCTGAACAAGTCGTCCATTATTCAAAATTTAGAAAGAGAAACCATTTTTTTAATGTATAGATATACATGTGAACGTAATGAAAAAATCAGTACCTGTTCATGTTTTGTATACTAGTTTCTATGAAAACTTTGTAACTATATATAGGAATGAGGGCCTATTCACCCTTGGTGCCGGTTCCCATCAGAATGCGCTGCGGGAAATCCTTGTTCCATGCGCGTTTTCTGCACCACATTTAAAAGCACTGCAGTTGCGATCTGCAAAGGGTGTCAATATTAAGCTAATGACACCCCAAACACAGGTTGCAAACATAGTGTGCTTGCCTGCACTGGATCGCATAGTGCAAAAGTACCATGCGGTGTGGTTGCAGTGAATTTGCAAAAATAGTGCATGCTCTACTTTTGATGCAGTGTGATTTCAGCCCATTCAAAATGAATAGGCTGAAATGCACTGCACAGAACTGTATGTAAATCCCGGTGTGAAACGTCCTTTGAACATTTTATTGCTTGAAGCTACGAAACTCTTAACAAACAAAATCCCATGTTTTTTAAATGGTTCACATATGAACATGATGCTCACAAAGCTACATTAGCTACTTTTAAGACAAATTTGGGCATTTTTTGGTCCCATAGTCATGAGAATACCTGTAAACGCTCAAATCAAATGTTTCAGGGTATTTTTTCTACCGTAATTCAGGTGTTTTTTTAGCCCGTGAGAACTGCTTAAAAAAAAAAAACGAAAGCTTTATTACACATGTAAATTGACCCTGGGATGCCTGAGAAGATGTTCTGTAGGACGAAACATGTAAGGGCAGAGCAGCTCGGGACGGTCGTTGAGTGTTAGTTTCAATGCTTGATTTGTAATCCCTTGCTTGCTTTACTTTTTTCTTTTTTTTTTAACATAAATACATTGGGAAGCTACTACACTATGTGGATCCTTCTTTCTTTCTCTGCATATGTGATCAGCGTGCGTTTGGCCATTCACAACCTGCATAGGGGGGAGAGCCCTCCATCCATCCATGGGCAGCATAAAGCCATATTAGACCTCCTGTGTACTGAGGTCTGATTTTCTGGTAAGCTAATCCATGTGGTGGTGGCCAGGAGCTCTAGAACCAGTGAAGGATTTAAACTTTTCAGTGGACTTTTTTTGTTGGAATTTATGTAGTGTGGACTTTTCTGTAATTCACAGTTGATTTGTTGGAATCATGTATATGATCATTTCATAGATTTTTAACAGCACACCACATTGCTTGCTCATATTATAATTACTGAAAATTGTTTCAAAAGTGCTTGTGTGAATGCAGTAGAATCTCTGCAGTCTCTAATGACATTAAACACACACAATGCTCATAGTCAGAGCAATAAGCTGCCTTGGAAGCTCAGGAGTTATTTATTAATGGCAAGAAAAAGAACAAGTACACAGATAATGACTTAGCTTTTTGGTTCTGAAGAATGTTCGCCCAAATGTTACATCTCAAAAGCGTTAGTGCCAGGTTTAGGTGACAAACTTTTTTTTGTGCAGAAAACCCACATGCTCAAAGATTTAGCTCTCAGTGCCTCCATTCCAAAACAACTATGCCAAATTTGAGAAGCTGCAAAACTACGTACTGTAAGAAATAAGCTGGCCATACGCTATGCGTACTTCAGCTGGTTCCCGCTGGTGCCGGCTGTCAGACTACAATAGCCGCAGCGGGAGATTCGCCCATCCACGCTGTGTAGTGTGGATGGAGAAATCTGTTAGATTTTTTTTTTTCATTCAGCCCACAGGCTGAAAATAAAAAAAAATTACTGTGTTTTGCCAGCTTAAGCTTTTAGCTTTAATTTAGAGCAGTCAGAACAATTAAAGATGATCACTGACTGATCCCTTTGGGGCTCTGGGCACTGCACATTAACTCTCGCCTTGGTTAATGACCATTAAACCTAAAAAATGTAAAAACATAAATGATGTGCATTAGAGGCATTAATTGCATTCTCAACTATCGGCTTTATATACTAAAGAGTTCATATGCTAAGGCTGCATTTCCACTTGTCTATTTTTAGGCACATCTGTTTTCCAGTAAAATTAGTGGAAAAGCATGAAAGTGCTTGTTAAAGTGCCTTCACGCACATTGACATTTGTTTTACATGCGTTTACATATAATTCAAAGTTCTTTGAAAGCTCATGTTAAAATACGCATTAATGTGCATGGACACTTACTTCTATTCATCTCCATAGAAAACGTAAGTGCCTGAAAAAGGACAAGTGCCAATACAGCCATGCATCTAGTGCAATAATCAATAGTAGTTGGTCAGACTTCAGTCTCTTGGATGCAGTGAGATATTGGGCTTAAAGAAGAATTCCAGGTGTAGAAATTTTATTCCTAGTTGGTCCAGCTTGGACCAATGTAACTAAGCAAATGCTATACCTGGTCGATGTACCGTGCTAGAGAAATGTTTAAAATATCCATACCTAGAATTCTTCTTTAATTAATTAACATTTAGGGTCCATTATGTCATGTTGCATTACATTTCAATGACACCCCAAGGCACCTATACAGTATTGAGTAACTTAGTGGTGCACTGCATTGGAAAAAATGGTCCATGTCAACAATTGGTAACTGATTCTAAAGTCTTGTTTTTTTATGTTTAAAAATAACAAACATGTTATACTTACCTGCTCTGTGCAGTGATTTTGCACAGAGCAGCCTGGATCCTCCTCTTCTTGTGTCCCTCACCAGCACTCCTGACCCCTCCCTCCTGCTGAGTGCCCCCGCAGCAAGATGCTTGCTATGGGGGGCATCGGAGCCGAGCCGCTGCTCTGTGTGTCCGTTCAGACACAGAGCCTCGACTCGGTCCCACCCCCTCTCTCTCTTCTCATTGGCTCACTGACTTTGATTGACAGCAGTGGGAGCCAATGGCGCCCGCCGTGTGTCTCAGCCAATCAGGAGGGAGAGTCCCTGACAGCCGAGTCTCTTGTACAACATCGCTGTATCAGGATGGGGCTCCGGTAAGTATTAGGGGGGCCGATGCACACAGAAGGTTTTTTATCCTAATGCAAAGAATGCATTAAAGAGGAGGGCCCATGAAAAAAAAAAAAATTAAAAGTCAGCAGCTACAAATACTGCAGCTGCTGACTTTTAATTGGACACTTACCTGTCCCAGGGTCCAGCGATGCGGGGGATCGAAGCCCCTCTCATCTCACCCTCCGTTCAGCGGCGCCGGCATTGCAACTGTGGGCGCCGGGCTGTGGCTTCACAGCCTGGCACTCACTGCGCATGTGCGAGCAGCACCGCGTGCCGTGATTGGCCGCTCAGTCACCTGGGGCCTGTAATGGGTCCCAGATGATTGACAGGAGGGAGGGAGCAGAGCCGAGTCCTTCCTGTGTCGAGGGGGAAGTGATGTCACCAGCCCAGGCACTGGAAGAGGCAGACTATGAGGGACCCCCTAGCAACAGGCATTTAGAGTTAAGTAAAAAAAAAAAATTTCCAAATGTTTTTTTTTATTTTTTTTTAGGCACAGTCATGGTTTTTTTTTTTTTAGGGTGGAACACCACTTTAAGATAAAAAAGCCTTCAGCATTTAGAACCACTTTAACACAACACACATTAATGCATGACATTTGAATACTTTAATGTAAAGTATGCATGGGCCCTACAGAATTAGAACTTTTTTGTAGAGCCTTTAAATGGTCTTTAAATGTTCCCACACCTATACAAATACTCCATATTCATGTCACTTGTGCATCCTATTTATTTTGGCAGTGTGTTTTGTTCTTTGACATGGGAATCGCCAGTGTCTTAGAAAACATTACCACTCCTAATAACATCTTTATTTTCCAAAGTCACCAAAAGGTCTCTATGTGAAAACAATTGTGATACCCCTCATTTATCTACTGCCCAAGTACAAACACTTATGTAGTGTAGATAGACAGATACATAAATACATAGACAGCAGATGAAGATCAGCTCTCTCATGGTCCACAATATACAGTTGGAGGTCACCCCCTTCATTTCCAGTCCAAATTGTGTCAAGAAGAAAAGGGAGAATCATTCTGCTCTGCATGTCTCAGTGACATTCAGACAGGGAGTTAAAGAAATACTCACCCTCTGCCACCATTTGGATATTACAATCCAGGAGAATGGTTGGGGCATCAAGAAGAATGCCTCCCGCTTTCTACCCGCCATAGAAATAAGTAGTTTCCAAGTCTATATTACCCCCCAAGTCTATAACAGAATGGGGTCCCAAAACCACTTTTAGTATAATTGGGCCCCTAAATTTCAGGGGGCCCATATGCCCTCTGGTGTTTCCACCAATGCTATCAATGTCTTTAGATTTTTTTATACCCAACAGAACTTTCAGTTTAAATCATCCAGACACATTCCAGGTGCATCAAGCAAAAGATGTACAAAGTCTTACATTTTGTGTTGTTTAAAAAGCAGCCACAGCCTGAGTAAAAAAGCCTGTCCTCAATTATAACCTTTGCTGGAACCCATGTATACAACTCTATTGGTACCTGTTAATTGTGAATGATTGTGTCTATCTTCAAGTGAACCTCATAAGTGTGATTATAACCCATTATGGCGACTAGGTCAGCGATGTATATTTTTTTTTCTGGCGAGATATTCTGCTTATTTTTGTTTTCAGTTTGATTTCTCTTTTCTCGTTTTCTTATTTTATTTTACTGTTATAAATTACTTGGTGGTTAAGCAATTTATGACCACTTATGGTCAGTGAAAACAACATGGTGTTATGTATGCCAAGAAAGGTGCGCCAGTAGGCCACAACCTAAGCTTAAAGCTTCGTACACACGGTAGGATTGTTGGTAGGGGATTGTCTGTTGACAGACTGTTGTCCTAAAATCTTACCGTTAGTACACTCCTTTTGACATTTGTTGTCCAAGTTTCGGCCAATAAATGTTGGATGACAGGCTAGTAAATTTTCAGCGGACAACGGTTTGACGTCAGGTTTTCGTATGGTCAGTACACAAATCTGTCACACAAAAGTCGAAAGTACAAACACACATGCTCGGAATCAATGCTCACCAAACACAAAATTAGCAGAAGGGGCCCAAAGGGTGGCGCTCAAGAGCTGAAATTCCTCGTAGTACGTCACTACGTTCGTGTTTGTGGCATGACAATTGTATACTGTTAGTATGCAAGACAAGATCCTGGCACACGCTCTTTTGACAAAGATCAGACGCTCACTTGGCCAACAATTGTATCGTGTGTATGAGGCTTTACTGTGAAATTTTGCAATGCAATGTTTGTACACACATGTTCCTTATGTTCTGTGTCAAACCTTAACAAAAACAATTGGAATTGAAAAGCATGTCCCCTGTCAGCATGCTGCAGAGAAGGCCCTTGTTCTCTGTAGGGAAGCAGTGGTCTATTTGCAGAGGTCTTATACGCCCCCTGTAGAGTCAGATGTAAAACTCTGGATTCAGCACAAGCTTTGCTAACTGCAGTGCTATAGGACTGACTCAGCAGGTGGAGGTGAGAGGTGTCAGACCTCTGCAAAGTGACCACTGCTTCCACATTAAGACAAACATCCATCTCTGCAGTATGCTGGCATGGGACAGGCTTTTCACAGCTGATTGTGCTTGATAAGTGTGTGAGTGAGTTTTTGATGAGTGTTTCAAACACAGGAAAACAATGCCTGTGTACACAAGCCCTACATTTTTTACTGTTGGGGCATGGATGGTTTTGGAAGAATTTATCAAACCCTGGTCTCAAAAGGTTTGAGAACCACTGCTCTAAGGTACTTACAATCTAAGGTCACTATCTCACGTACTAGGGCCAACTTAGACAGGAGACAATAAACCTACCTGCATGTCTTTTGAGTGTGGGAGGAAACTAAAGTACCCAGAGGAAACCCACAAAAGAACATTTAAACTCCATACAGATAATGTCCTGGGTGGCGTTCAAACCGAGGACCCTAGAATTGCATGGCAGGAGTGCTAACCACTGTGCTACTGTGCCCAGCTACATGATGCGGTACTAAGTGCATGCAATATGCTGGCTGTCAGCAGTCCATGGAATGTTGCTGGAGTAATACATTTGTAAGTAGCATGTACTGTATTTATTGTGCTCCTGCCTATTCCCGACTCTTCAGCTTTTCACTTGATTAGCAGAGCAGAGCCATGTGCACTGGCAGACCAGGAGGCTCCCAGGGGCCCCTCTCTGTATGGCGGTATGAAACCTGTAGCACCTGGCGATGGATTCCTGTACGTCTCCAGCTGGTACACAGGGAGAGAAGCGCTTCGGAGCTCTCCCAGGGGTGGGAACTGTATAAATAGCGCAGACGTTAAAGTATGTCCCTGTTTGACATCTCTCTTGAGACGGCAGCAAACAAAGGCATGGCACAGTGTGGGGTGGCAAAGCAAACAGCCCAGCTGAGCAATTACATGTAAAGTATACAAACATGGCCCTTTATCAGACAGCACTTACCACATTTTCTCTGTTGTCAGAATCCGTATTTATCCCAAGAAGAAATCAACAATTGCTTTAAAGAACACCTTTCACCTACACTATGAAACACATTACATCAAAGTTTGAAGACACAGCATGCAGTATGGGATGAATAGACAACGCTATAGTGATGCTACACAAGATGATCATGTATTGAGAATCACAATACAGAGTGAATCTTTTATATGTGCAAAAGACACCTGCTTTGCTACCATGGCCTGTGATTTCTATTGTAGACTGGAAAATTACAGCTGGAATCTGGTTGCTGTGGGTAACAGCCACACTTTTATCCAATTTTCATAAGTGATGTCTAAAATGTGTAGTAGGATAGCTCATGTATAACAGGATGCATGCTAGTAGGTCAAAAACAAAATAAGCGCTAGAGTAAAATGGGCATTATCAGTCCCATAGAAAGAAGTCAATTATAAAGATCACTGGTCTCCAAACTTTCTAAACAAAGGGCCAGTTAAATGTCCTTCCGACTTTAGGGGGGGCCGGACTGTGGCCAGTGGGAGTAGAAAAGGTCCTGATGTAAGTGGGGAAAAAATAATGCCCCATTGTTTGTTTCAGTGGGAGTAATTGTGCCCCATCATTGGTGTCAGTGGGAGGAATTGTGCCCCATTGTTGGTGTCACTGGGAGGAATTGTGCCCCATCATTGGGGTCATTGGGCCCCATTGTTGGTGTCATTGGGAGGAATTGTGCCACATCGTCGGTGTCACTAGGAGGAAATGTGCCCTGTCACTGGGTATCATTGTTGGTGTAATTTGAAGGAATTGTGCCCCATCATTGGTGTAATGGGGAGGAATTTTGTCCATCCATTGACATCAGTAGGGGAAATTATGCCCCAATTATTGGTATCAGCCAATAACAATGCCCCAAAGGCCAGATAAAAGCAAGTAGGGGGGTGCATCTGGCCCCCAGGCCACAGTTTGGAGACCACTGATAAAGATGGTTTATTGTAATGTCACCCCAAAAGCAATTCCTCCATGTATTCCACAGGTAATGTGTCGGCCTTGCTGCCCTCTTCAGATTAGGAGAGTCCTTACACAATGGCTGAAAACAAAGACATGAGAGAGGGCGCACCAGCCTTGTGCATTACCATAAAAACAATTTATTAAAATGTAACCTCTTGCCAACCGCCCTATAGCAGATTTACAGGGCGGTCCTTCTGTGCAGAATCAGGTATATATACGTGATCCTGCACTTCTGGGTAGGGGGTGCGTGCTCTTCTGCTATGATTGGTCACAGCAGAAGCTGATCAGCAGGTACCGGCCAATGGATGTCCGCTGGCACCTGCTGATCGTCGAGGAGAGACACAGGATGGAGCTCTGCCTATGTAAACAACGCAGAGCCCTTGTCTTGTCAGCAGGGATGTAATGGATTTTCTTACCCTGCAAAGCACATCCCTTAGTGAAAGCAGCACACGGTGTACACAAAAACACTGGTTAGGCACACATTTAACCTTTTGATTGCCCTAGATGTTTAACCCCTTCCCAGCTAGTGTCATTAACACAGTGACAGTGCATATATTTAGAACTGATCACTGTACACTGTTAGCGTCTCTGGTTCCCACAAAGTGTCAAAAGGCAATTACATGGCAATTGACAATTTATTGCTATATAACTGCACACTTCCTGTAACATCTATACTTCCTTTTGTTTTAAAAAATATTTTCATTTTATTGTTTTGCACATGTGTAGAGTCCTAATAACACTTTGCAGCACTCCTTGTCCCAGCACAGGAATACATTTCTTCCAGAGTTTTCTGAGTATGCCTGAATGACTATAAACTATAAAACATCCACTGTATGTATTGCTTCACAAATCAAGCAACAAGCATATCCAAAATTGTACTCTATCTTCTGTGTCAGAGAATCAACCACACTATATTTACTTGGGACTTTTATTATCCCAGAGTCATTCAATATTTATGACCAATGGTAATTTATGGCAATAGGGAGTCTGGTAGATTTTTTAAAGTAGACCTGTCACCTACATTTTATGGAGAGAATAGTTGAAATGGGAACTCTGGCTACACAAATAAATACACAGTTAAAACACAAACTATATAGGTGCAGCTGCTGGAACTATAAGGAATTTGTGAAGGATGCAATTGATACTGGTAAAATATACCGTACTTGCTTGGGAGTGTTAGGAGTTAACTGGTTAAGCTTGAAGCCGGCATGTGAAACTGGTGTTTTTTTGGCTGCCTGTATCCCTCTGGCTCCTTCTCTACAGCTCTAAGCAGTTTACGAATTGAAATTGAATGAGGCCCCAGCTGTTCTCCAGTTGAAAAAGGCTACAATTCCTATTATAATTTTGCAGTTGAATAATTAATGAAATGTTTTTTTACTCCGGAGCGAAGAGTAAACTGCATTATTATAATTTTCCATAATAGTAATTGCCCCTCCCAGATTTATTAAACTAAATGTTGTGTTGCCCACTGTATGCATTTGAGTTTGACCTTCCTGGCCTATGAATTTAAGATAGTGGGAAGACAGGACTAAAATTTGAACAAAACATTGGGTGGGGGGCCTTGGGAGGACTGTCTATACCAGGGGTGCCCAAACTTTTTTCAAAGAGGGACAGATTTGATAAAGTGAACATGCGTGAGGGCCGACCATTTTGCTTGACATTATTTGAACCATTAAAGTCTGTTCGTCCGAGGACTAATACACTGCCCAATTGGAATTCTCGCTGCTCAGGTGTGTTAATATATATATATATATATATATATATATATATATATATATATATATATATATATATATATATATATATATATATATATATATGTATAACACGCACCTTCACTTTAAGAGGGAAGTTTCAGGAAAAACATGTAATTTTAAATAAAGAACTGTGAAGCAAAATAAGGGTCAGTGCCCATCAATACAGCCTTATCAGTGCCCATCAGCAGCCTCACCATGGCCATTATGCAGCCTCACCATTGCCATGAATGCAGCTTTACCATTGCAATCAATGCAGACTCTCCATTGCCATGAATGTAGCCTCACCATGGCCATGAATGCCGCCTCACCATTGCCATGAATGCAGCCTTACCATTGCTATGAATGCAGCCTTACCATTGCAATCAATGCAGCTTTCCCATTGCCATGAATGCAGCCTCACCATTGCCATGAATGCAGCCTTACCATTGCAATCAATGCAGCCTTACCATTGCCATGAATGCAGTCTCACCATTGCCATGAATGCAGCCTCCCAAGTGCTATGAATGCAGCCTCACCATTGCCATGAATGCAACCTCACCATTTTCATGAATGCAGCCTCACCATTGCCATGAATGCAGCCTCACAAGTGCCATGAATGCAGCCTCACAAGTGCCATGAATGTAGCCTCACCATTGCCATGAATGCAACCTCACCATTGCCATGAATGCAGCCTCACCATTGCCATGAATGCAGACTTACCATTGCCATGAATGCAGCCTTGCCATTGCCATGAATGCAGCCTCACCATTGCCATGAATTCAGCCTCAACACTGCCATCAGTGCAGCCTTACCATTGCCATGAATGCAGCCTCAACATTGCCATGAAAGCAGCTTCACCATTGCCATGAATGCAGCCTCACCATTGCCATGAATGCAACCTCACCATTGCCATGAATGCAGCCTCACAAGTGCCATGAATGCAGCCTCACCATTGCCATGAATACAACCTCACCATTGCCATGAATGCAGACTTACCATTGCCATGAATGCAGCTTCGTCATTGCCATGAATGCAGCCTTACCATTGCCATGAATGCAGCCTTACCAGTGCCATGAATGCAGCCTCACCTTTGCATCAGTGAAGCCTGATCCATGCCCATCTACAGCCTCGGAGTGGACAAGGAGGGGGGCGGGACGAGCGCCAACAGATTAGATACAGGAGAATCTCCTGTTTACTTGGTGGCCTCTTTAATACAAAGTCCTGCCTCCTATGATAGACAGAACAGTCGTCCAATGCCAGCCCAGGAGACGGGACTTCCTATTACAGAGGCGGCCGAGTAAACAGGAGATTCACCTGTATGTAATCTGATGGCACTCGTCCCGCCCCCTCCCTGTCCCCTCCGAGGTAGCGCCGATAAATACAGTATATAACTTTTGTGGCCCTGGGGGCCCTAGACAAAACTCAGGTCATATTCTTTATTTGACCCGACCTCCACTATATACTATATACCTATCTATACTCCTGCCAGCTCTACATTGTACTACCCATGAGGAGGAGCCAAATGGCTACTGCTGCAAATCTTCCCATCTCATACCTTACTTCCTTTATTCATTCCAATGGAAAGGATGTTTATAATGCATAGGTAAATTAATGGATTACTTTTTAAAAGCAAAGCGTTGATGGGCTGTTAGTAAGAACCAAGTAATGCATTTGTTATGACTTTATATATTTGATGGAATGTTTCATCTATCATTGGTAGATGCAGGAAGTTCTTGAGATGTATGTTAGCGAAACATAGTCACCTATATATACCTCTATCAGGTTTGAAAGATTTACTATATAGTTTGTGGACATCCATCCCATGAATTATTTAGGGTGGTTTCATAAAGGCAATGCATAGAATAATGGTGGTGACTAAAATGTCATAATCTATAGCATTCAATCAGAGTGTAGTAAACGGTACTTAGATGGATCTGATTCATAAGTCCCAACTGTTCCTATTTTGGAAAACAAATCCTGTCCATCCTTTCTCCTAAGCCCCTCTTTAGGTTATATTGTAGAGACTTAGATAAGTGAATGTACTAATATATTATCAAACGTGTTAATGGGCTAAACTTTTTTTCTGTCTTTATTGCAATGGTAATTGTCAAATACTATGATGTGAGCAGGATAGGAAATGCTAATGGATCCTCAGTGGGTTAAACTGAATATAATTACACATTAATTAATTCTTCACAGTCAGCCTGGCTAGCAGTGTGACAAGGATATGTCCCATTCCTAAATCATTTGTGCTAAAAATTGTCCCTCTTTCCCACATCAGAAAGTTGGGAGGTCTGCTAATTGCTTGCTTGAGATTACTGTGCTTTGCATTTCATCATTGATCTCTTCCGTGCCTTTTTAAATGCTAGATTGCCTTCCATTTGCACATTGTTCTCTGTAATGTACGAGAGGCAATGAGAATATCATGAAATTGGTCTGAGTTGTCATTATGTTAGGAATAGAATGCTTGACTGTTTGTTTATTCTGGATTCCAGTCTATAAGAGTATAGGTAGTAGAAAGCAAAAAGTATTGATTTCCCTTTGAAGCTTTTACCCAGACATCACTAGGAATAGATGGCCTTATTCAGCAAGGAAGTAAAAAACAGCAGTAATGATGTGCAAACTATAGTAACCGACAGCAACCAATCAGAAATCCTTGAGCATTATAAACTGCATATAACCATAGCTTTTCTACTGCATTATGACTGATCAGATTGTGGAGACCACTAAACCTTGACAAAAATGACCCTACTCCGCTGGCAGTTCAATTTTTAGAAGTGATTTTAAACCTTTCATTTCCTTAAAAAAACAAACACTTACCTGCTCCGTGCACTGGTTTTTGCACAGAGCAGCCCTGAACTCCCACTTTTCGGGTCCCCTACCAGAGCTCCTGGCTCCTCCTGCCTTCCGAGTACCTCCCCTCAGTAGTGTATTTAGGTTTTGTGCTGCCCTAGGCCTGACTAAACTCGTGCACCCCCTAATTTAAATATGGCCCACCCCTTCCTGTCAAGGCCACACCCCTTGCTGTTTAAGACCCTGAAATTTTCGAGTGGGGACACTAGTTCTGAGGGTGTGGGGGGCAATGGATTCCCTTAATTTGCATAGATTTCCTCTCATTTCCTGTTTGGCTATGGGGCAGGAAGTGAAGGAAAATATCTGCAATGGGACAGGGATGGTGAAAAATAAACTGACAGGGGCTATAACCCTCCCTTATTCTATCCAAAATGAAAAAAAAAGTGTTGCCTATAGTTCTACTTTAAGCACGAATTTCTGATAATTTTATGGAGAGGACTAACAAGATATAGCCATGCCAATGGTGCAGCAGAAAACATAGCACAGTGAGGAAGGTTTGTGGTCCAGGATGATAGTAAAGTCAAAATTAGAAGCGACGCCCCCCCCTCCCACAGTTGCGGAATGCCGGCCGTCCGCATACCGGAAGCAGTGCGGCCGCTTTATGGGGCCCTAGACTAATTTGCCTCTCAGCCCAGTCCGCCCCATAAGACTGGCGCTACACTAACACTAAGCCGGCGGGGACTCTGTCTGTGCTGCCCCCCCTGCAAAGTGCTGCCCTAGGCCTGGGCCTTGTCGGCCTAGGCCAGGATACAGCATTGCCTCCCCTAGCAAGCAGCTTGCGGTACATGTGCCGGCTCACTCCTGAGCCCCGCTGACCATGTCCATAGACACAGACAGCGGGGGTTTGCCCCGCCCCCCACTCCCTTGCCATAGGATTTAATTGACAGGAGCAGGAGCCAATGGCTCCCACTGCTATCAATCTGCCCTGTGAGGGGGGAGAGAGCCGCTGCTCTTGTGCACAGCTCTGGATCGAAATTGGGCTCATTTAAGTATAAGGGGGGTTCTGGGTTATTAACCTAATGCAGAGAATGCATTAAGGTAAGAAACCTTAAAGTGGATGTAAACCCCCAAACATTTTTATTAAAGACTTACATCTGTTAGGCCCCTTTCACACAGCAAGCCCACTTGGATCCGCCTGTTGTTTTTCAGGCGGATCCAAGCGGGCTATCCATTGGGAGATGGATGTCAGTGGAGATGTGTCCACTGACACCCATCTGCCATCCGATCCGCTAAAATCAGACGTATGGCGTTACGTTCACCATCCATCTGGGCGGATCAGATGAGATCTGATGAAAACGGACATGCTGTCTGTTTTCATCCAATCTCTCCATAGGAATCAGTGGCGCTCTGACAGGCCCCTGCCCGGTCAGTGAGCAGAGACGTACCTGTCACCCGTTGGCTCAGTGGAGATCAACGGAGAGATCTCCTGCTGAGCTTGCGGACTCCGCTGAGCAGATCCGCCTCGTGCGAATGAGGCCTTACAGCAGAGGATGTAATTTCATCTGTGCCCAGTCTTGCCACGAAGAGTTAATCCAGCTCTGAGCAATCCTCTTATTTTTTTTCAGTAAGATAAAAACAGACACACAGATAAATAGGTTTCTTCCCCCTTGCTGTAACAGGTGATTTCCTTATCTCATGCAGAAGTGTGAGAGAGGCATTCTGTGTACTTCACATCCCCCCTCCTTTCTTCCCCAGCTCTCCCAGGATTCGCTGCTCCACACCTCAGCATGATTGGGCATGATGAATCATGTGGTAACTTTCCTGGGTTTTGACTAGATGTTAGTGATCATGGGGCATAATCCACGAGACCAGCAGAAGTTCAGTGTAAGAAATATCAATGCCTGGCCAAGGAGAGTGTAGAGGTGGGCAGGGAGTCCACTGATATCACGACTCCACCCACCGAGCTCCAAACAACAGACCCACCCACAGAATCCGGAGTATTGCAGGGCTCCAAACAGCTAAAGGGGAGATATTTGACAGGTAAGGATACATGCAGGAGGCATGTATATCCTTATAAATCAGCACTATGGAAGTAATTTAGAAACAATGAGAGTGGGTTTACATCCACTTTAAGCTTTTAGAACCACTTAAAGTTTATGAACCACAGGGTGTCAGAACTGTAATTACTCAATGTGCAGGGAAAGCAACTATGAGGACACAGTTTGAATGCACTGGCAAGCAAGGAGTCAGTCTTGAATCTTATATGATACACAATAATGCTTTACTGGCATTCAGCGACAGGATGTGTGGGTAGTTATATATGGCCCCAAGACACCCTGGCCCATGTTCATAGCTCCCAACTGTCCCTAATTTCGAGGGACTGTCCCTGATTTGGAACAATTTCCCTTTGTCCCTCTCTCCTCATTGTACCTCATTTTGGTCTGATTCATCTAGTTGTATATAACATGCACTTTTTATCTTTCAAAAAGTTTCCCAGTGCTAAACCTTTCATCCAATTTCTAAATTGCTGCATTTGTAATTTTCAAAAGACAGTATAAAGGAATAGTAGTGGTAAAAAATAAACACTTGCGGGTTTAACTAATCATTTTTCTTTGTATAATTCTCCTTTAAGGGGGCGTGGCTGGGGGGGGGGTGTCCTATACCTACAAACTTTTGCTAATAGGTGTCCCTCATTCCCATCTCAAAAAGTTGGGAGGTATAAATGTTGACTATGCAACATAATCACCATGACCCTTTAAAGTGAATCTGTGTCAAGACTATGGACATTTTTGTTTTACATTTTTCTTTCAGTAGTAAATAGACTTTAAAATGAGCTCTCCCTTACCTCTGTAGCTGCAGGCATTATGAAGCAATAATCCTCAACGTTCTAAGAAGAAACAGTGAAGTCATTCAAGTTATTCTCTCAATAGCTCACCCTGCTCCCTTCCCCTTTTCCAGTAGAGTGACTAGGCAATCTTCCAGCCTTCTAATCTAAAATGTAGACACAAAGTAGGATCCCTGGGAGAGATAGCAGGGTAAGCTGAGCAGCTGAGAGAGAACAACATGAATGACTTCTATACCTAGGCTATGAATTGCTCCACAGTTCCTGCTACTAAAAAAGTTTTAAAGTTTATTTATTGGTGTTAAGAATATGTAAATATTTAAATGTCCTTTGCCTGACTACAGATTGACTTTAACCACATGTGTACAAATGATGGTAAAATACCATAAAGCATTAGAAGTAAAAAAAAGAACATAGCATAAA
The DNA here is from genome assembly GCF_042186555.1 of Aquarana catesbeiana. Taxonomy (NCBI): domain Eukaryota; kingdom Metazoa; phylum Chordata; class Amphibia; order Anura; family Ranidae; genus Aquarana; species Aquarana catesbeiana. The sequence goes on from NC_133332.1 coordinate 67,212,453, forward strand.
TGGACAACTTATGCTTTATAATGTATTTTGTTGTTGCAATTCTTTCCAAAATTATAGTCCATATTTCTTTACTTGATACTGTCTTTTACTACAATATTTTTATCTGAGGTCTATTTATAGGGCTTGGTATAGGTAAGTTGGTAGAATATATAATGTTGGTGATTTTAGAATAAGGAGTAAGGGCTCTTGCACACGGGTGGACTCCACCTGCTTAGCGGGAAATCTGTTCGCTGATCCCCACTGAGCAGGCGGATGACAGGTCTGTGTCTGCTCCACTTATGCAGTGCGGACACTTTCCTCTATGGGTGGTCGGATGGAAACGGACCGCCTGTCCATTTCCATTTGTCTGTCATCCGATCTGATCTGCTAGACAGATGGGGAACAGATTCCCCATCCTACTGTGTTTAGTGGATAGGATCAGATCTGATGTTGGCATCTGTAAATGGACACATGTCCGTTTACATCCACCGATCCATATAGAGCAGTGGATGGTCCGATCAGGCCCGCCTAAAAAACTGACAGGCAGACCCGGTCAGTCCTCCTGTGTGAAAAAGCCTTACGTCTATAATTATTTCCTCAAAATCAGTCTGTCAATACAAGTGTGTGATTAAAAACATTATATAATATGTTTCATCTTGGTTTCCAGACTTTGTTTTTACTTTTATAATTTTTTTCATACAGGGATTTTGTCCAGAGCTGCCATAAACCCACCATCTCCTTGAGGGCTATCACAAGAGAAAGATCAACCATGGCATACCTCCTGAAAGTTGGATTTGTTCTAGTGGTCTATGTCCTGGCTTCCGCCTCATCAAAAGAAACAGAAAATGGAACCTGTGATAATAGTAAGGATGCAACGTGTGAGCCAGGTATCTTGCTTCCAGTCTGGAGGCCCCACAATCCATCAACAGGAGACAAAGCTGCTCGTGCTGTTGTTTATTTTGTAGCCATGCTTTACCTCTTCCTGGGAGTGTCCATCATTGCTGACCGATTCATGGCATCCATTGAAGTTATTACCTCTCAAGAGAAAGAGATTACTCTTACCAAGCCAAATGGGGAAACCAGTGTAGCCACTGTCCGAATATGGAATGAAACTGTTTCTAACCTAACGCTGATGGCTCTAGGTTCCTCTGCTCCAGAAATCCTTCTTTCTGTCATTGAAGTGTGTGGACACAATTTCCAGGCTGGAGAGCTAGGACCAGGAACAATTGTAGGTTCTGCTGCCTTTAATATGTTTGTCATTATTGCTATTTGTGTCTACGTCATACCCAATGGTGAATCCAGAAAGATCAAGCACCCAAGAGTTTTTTTTGTCACTGCCACCTGGAGCATCTTTGCCTACATATGGCTGTATCTCATCCTTGCTGTGATTTCCCCAAACTGTGTTCAGGTCTGGGAGGGACTGGTCACCCTCTTATTTTTTCCAGCCTGTGTACTCTTTGCCTGGGTTGCAGACAAACGACTTCTCTTCTACAAATATGTTTACAAGAGATACAGAGCAGATAAGAGAAGAGGTATCATTATCGAGACAGAGGGTGAGTTTCCCAAAAGCATTGAGATGGATGGAAAACTGGGGTCTGGGGCAGTGGTGGCACCAGAAATGAAGGACCCGGTAGACGAAGACAGTGCAGCTGCTGCTGCTGCTGAAGCCAAGGAACTTGATGAAAGCCGCAAAGAGGTGATCCGCATACTAAAAGAACTGAAGCAGAAGTACCCTGAGCGGGAGTTGGACCAGCTGGTTGAAATGGCCAATTACTATGCCTTGTTGCACCAACAGAAGAGCAGAGCATTCTACCGTATTCAAGCCACACGTATGATGATTGGGGCAGGCAATGTGCTGAAAAAACATGCAGCTGATCATAGCAAAAAGCCAGCTAACCTACAGGAGGTGACTTCTGAAGCTGGGGAAGAAAATACTAGCAAGATCTTCTTCCAGCCCTGCAATTACCAGTGTCTAGAGAACTGTGGCTTTGTTACACTCAATGTTGCCTGCCAAGGAGGAGATGGCACAAGCACTTTCTATGTGGACTACAAGACAGAGGATGGTTCAGCCAATGCTGGTTCAGACTTCGAATATAGTGAAGGAACACTGATTTTTAAACCTGGTGAGACCCAAAAAGAAATTAAAGTTGGTATAATTGATGATGACATCTTTGAGGAAGATGAACATTTCTTTGTACGTCTAATGAACTTGAGGGTGGGAGACGCAGAAGGAATGTTTGAACCAGATGGGGAAGGACGCCCCAAGGCACGCTTGGTCTCACCGCTAATTGCTACGGTGACAATTCTGGATGATGATCATGCTGGAATATTTACTTTTGAGGAGAAACTGGTTCGTGTCAGTGAAAGTGTTGGGGTTCTGGAGGTACGAGTGCTGAGGAACTCAGGGGCAAGAGGGACTGTGATTATACCATATCGGACAGTAGAGGGTACAGCTCGGGCAGGAGGTATTGACTTTGAAGATGCTTATGGAGAACTGGAGTTCCTGAATGATGAAACTGTGTAAGTACCACAATCAATGTACAATTTATAACTAGGTTTCTAGCAGGCCAGACTGGCCTCCGGTCAGCAATGTCATGTGCCAACAAGGTGTGTATTTAACTATTGTACTACTATAGTACTATAATACTATGCCATTTTGTTCAAGGATTGATCCATCAAACTGCAAGCTTCTTATTCATTAGCCCTAATACGTTTTTGTCTAACCACATACAATATGCAGATTTTTTAGCTGTATTTAATCTTATTATGTCTGAAAGATTCACATTTTCTCATTTGTGCATTAAAATGAAAAATACTTTGATGAATCTTTAACCTTTCCCCGGAAAAATGTTCAAATGGTGTCCATAATGCAGCCATTTTCATATTAGGGACCATCTCATTTCTATGTCACCAGCAGGCCATGGGGCCCGAACCCTGCCCAAAAATTTAGCCTGCAGCACATCTTGATCATTGAGAAAAAACTACTTATAACTCTGCTCCACCCCTACATAAAGCCACCAGTTATGTGAGAGATGATTAAGAGCCACTTTTCTGTGGTTTTTTATTTGCCAATGAGGCCACTTGTAACAGCAGTAAACCCATAGTGAGGTGAAAGAGGCAGGATTAGGGTCTTAATAACTCAGATAGCAAGGATAACTTGCCACAAATTTGTGGCAGTGTTGAATTGTAAGTAGGGCAGCCATCAGAAATTGTGGGGCCCCTTACACAGCTTTAGGCCTGGACCCCCCCCCCCCGAGCCTGACCACCAACATTCCCCAGGGTCCTGCCCAATTGCCGCCCCACGGAATCTGCCCACTAGCCATCCCACCAGGTCCTTCAGTGCCTCATTCCCTTTCACACCTGTACGCTCTCAGCCCCCCTCACACCTGTATGCTCCCAGCCCTCCTCACACCTGTATGCTCTCAGCCCCCTCACACCTGTACGCTCTCAGCCTCCATCATACCTGTACGCTCTCAGCCCCCTCACACTTGTACGCTTTCAGCCCCCTCACACTTGTACGTTCTCAGCCCCCCTCACACCTGTATGCTCTCAGCCCCCTCACACTTGTACGCTCTCAGCCCCCCTCACACCTGTACGCTCTCAGCCCCCCTCATACCTGTACGCTCTCAGCCCCCCTCACACCTGTACGCTCTCAGCCCCCCTCAAACCTGTACACTCTCAGCCCCCTCACACCTGTACGCTCTCAGCCCCCCTCACACCTGTATGCTCTCAGCCCCCTCACACTTGTACGCTCTTAGCCCCCCTCACACCTGTACGCTCTCAGCCCCCCTCACACCTGTACACTCTCAGCCCCCTCACACCTGTACGCTCTCAGCCTCCCTCACACTTGTATGCTCTCAGCCCCCCTCACACCGGTACGCTCTCAGCCACCCTCACACTTCTATGCTCTCAGCCCCCTCACACCTGTACGCTCTCAGTCCCCTCACACCTGTACGCTCCCAGAACATGTACACACACAGAGACATGTACACACACACAGACATGTACACACACAGAGGCATGTACACACACAAGACATGTACACACACAGAGACATGTACACACATAGAGACATGTACACACACACAGACATGTACACATACAGAGGCATGTACACACACAGAGACATGCACACACACACAGAGACATGTGCACACACAGAGACATGTACACACAGAAAAATGTACACACACAGGCATGTACACAGACACAAACACAGCCCCCCCTGCACAACAACCCTTACTTGCAAGGTGGTCCTAGTCCGAGCTCTTGTCTCCACATGCAGAGGGGTGCACATGCAGGAAATGGGCAGAGGTGGCAGCAAAGAGCCCAATGTCAGCTCAATGACACAGCAGGAGAGCAGGAGCCTGCCGACTCACACACATACAGGAGCATCCACGGAGCTCCTCTGCACCCGCCCCTGCCTTCTCACATCCCTGCCAGTCGGCCGGGCCCGTCCAGATGCTGGGGCCCCTTACAAGTGTATGGGCTGTACTCCCCTGATGGCAGCCCTGATTGTAAGTCTGTTAACTTGCTGCACATTTTCATTGGCAAGTTGTCGACTTGCAGAGCACTTGAAGCACAAATTCTAGTTGACGGTTTTACTATTTGTAGCAAATTTGCATGGCAAGTCTCTAGCAAGAGCAAAGTTGCAGTGGTGAATCTACAGCAAGAGCTCTGCAAGTCTACAGCATGAAAATTCAGCTACAGTGACCCCTGTGTTGGGATGACTATTGCACAGCATAACTGAACCAGAACTTGCAGCAGACTTGCAGAATGTTTGCAAAGAAGGTTGATCTGGAGTCACGCAATGCGGATTTACTGTAATTCTGCAACAAATTTGTGAAGCCTGGCGAGTCTAGCAATAGCTTAGCAAGTCATTTTCAAACTTGCAGCACAATTGCTTGCTATCTAGGAAGGGGATCAGGGCAAAATTGACATACCACAGAGCCCAGGGCTTCAGCACAAAGACACTTAACAGGAAAACTAACCTGGTGAGCAAGCACCAATTAAATACCAATGGCAGTGGCACTTAACCATCTTATTTAGTGTACTTTAGAGACGCTGTAAGCAACTTAATAAGGTTGCAAGTAAAAGCACAGAAAGGTCAAGTATTTTAAATGCTTACTTGCAGTGTTTTTCCATTCTGTAATTCTTTATTCATTTGAAATGTGCTTTTAAACTCACTAGAAAATTTGACTACTTCAGGAGAATCAATTCCCTAGCATAGCCCCCTCCCTCTTTGCACATCAAAACTCTCCCCTCTTCTGAGAGTATCTAATTATTCTCTGAGCTGGCCCAACTCCTCCACCCCTCCCCTCGCCTCCACACAAAACCTTTTGTGTATCTGCTGATGAAGGAGTGGATGGGAATACTATAGAGTGTTATTTGAGTGACGGATCAGAATCCGCTTACATCTCATCCAAGATGGTGGTGCCTAGAAATTTTGAACAAGGGAGGCACTTACAGGTAAATAACGCACAAAACATGTTAAATGCAATATAATCTTACAGAACAATTTTCTTTGAAATAGTTTGATAACAAGGTCTCTGTTAGGCCCCTTTCACATGGGCAGCACACTTTTCTTGCTTTTTTAAATAGAGTGGATCTCTTCTCAGACGGTTGAACGGCCATTTCTGGGTGTTCAGCAAAACAATGCTGCCACCTCTTGGCCTCTTCACAACACAAGCTGTCAGCCACTACTGTATTAATTGGTGATACGCTTTGGTTTGGTCTAAATTTGGGTTTGACCAAATCAGGAAGGCAGTGGTCATTTTTGGGTCAATGAGCTGTGGTGGGGACATTGCATGGAGCAGTGATGCTCAACACAGCAGTGACCATATATGGCCACATGGACAAATGAGGTCAATGATTTTGACCTTATATGGATTTATTAGGTGTCAGGGCCAAATCCAAGCTCATCCCTAGCAGAAATCTCTGGACTAGGTACCAGCTGTGGAAGATTGTGGGCTTAGTCTTTTCACAGTACAAAGGCAGCAGAGAAGGGACAGGGCTAAACGGCTGGGGGGCTGCATGACAGAGAAGTTACTGTGGCTTCTGTGCTGTCTCTCGCTCTCCCCATAGGAATGTCCATAATTTGGGCTTTTGCCAGGGGTGGAGCTACAGACAGTGCTGACTGGGACATGTGCTATGTGCATTGTTACAAGTATAAATCAATGATGGGGTGTGGCGCTCCCTGTATAGGTTTATAATGGGATGGACAACTGTAATATGGTGGAGGGCCAACTTGCTACCCCACTAGTGAGCGTGACCCACCTAAACCCAATTGTGTGGTGATTACAAAAGGATAATAGACAATAGAAATAGTAGAAAATAATATAAATACCATCAATAAAATTGTTAAAGTATACAGATTGATAGGCCTCTCTGGGTGTTAGAATATACCGTAATGGATGCCATAAAAAAGTGCCATATGGTTCCTCTCAAAAATGTTGAGTAAATGTGAGACTATAATCATATAGTTTTCATATAACAGTCCATAAATTGTGTATTAGATTTCTCCAGAAATTGTGAAAAAAATTCCTCAAAAAGCGTGACTGAAGTGCTCTCAGTATTCTTGGTGACTTTTGTGCTCCCCCTCTAGGATCCCCACTCACCAGATCCAGTCACCCCAAAGGGGCAATGTGCATATGGATATAGCCTTAGCGGTCTCCTCGCCACCGTGGTTGGTAGGACTCCCAGGGTAATCTCCGATTTTCATGTAGGTAATTAAAGCATATTCATGGTAATTCCCTCTCCCAGCATCCCCAGCCTGCAAACGGACTACCGCTTCCGGGTTTGAGAGGGCTGGCTGAGTTTCAGGCAGCTGGACCAATCAGAGCAGAGGTGGATTACACAATTTATGGACTGTTATATGAACACTATGTGATTTCGTTTGGCGTTATGCCCACAGATCTTTTGAACTGGTTTGAACTGTTTGCAGCTTATGACCTTTGAATAGCTAACTTAAGTGTACTACTATTATTATTATTAATGTGGATTGCATTTTTGAGGTTTAGTTTATGAAGGTATATCACTAGCATACCTATAGGGTATTAGTATAGCTATTTAGTCTCACATTTACTCAACATTTTTGAGAGGAACCATATGGCACTTTTTTATGGCATCCATTACGGTATATTCTAACACACAGAGAGGCCTATCAATCTGTATACTTTAACAATTTTATTGATGGTATTTATATTATTTTCTACTATTTCTATTGTCTATTATCCTTTTGTAATCACCACACAATTGGGTTTAGGTGGGTCACGCTCACTAGTGGGGTAGCAAGTTGGCCCTTCACCATTTTACAGTTGTCCATCCCATTATAAACCTATACAGGGAGCGCCACACCCCATCATTGATTTATACTTGTAACTATTTGGAGAATCCCTAGGGAAGCTCCTTTCAGGAGGGCGGCATACCTAAATATTGCCCTAAGCGCAGCCATTATATAAATTTATGTGCTATGTGCATTGTGTCCCCTGTGGAATTCAACAAGCCTTTTAAACTTCTGGTGAGAGTTCTTCTTTACTCCACACAGCCAGATGTAATCAGAAGTCAGAAGGCCACAGTGGGGCAACACAACTAAGGTAGAGACTGTTATTTATCTATTTATTTTGTTCAGAGTTTTAAATGAAACATAACAGTGACAACTTACTAAAAATTTGGTATAGTTTTCCTTTAAGCTCTCAGAGGTTGTGTGCGTACAAAGCGTTTATAATATTAAGGGCCGTTTCACACTGCTCTGCTAAAAAACATGATAAAACCCCATATGCATTTTTAATGTATTTTTGGTGCGTTTTCTGGTTGTCTGACTCCCAGCATGTACCTGTGAAATATGGACAAAAAGCACACCAAAAATGCAAATGTGTTTTGTTTTTGTGGTGTTTTCCAGTGATTGCAATGGGAGGTGCGTTTTTGGTGTGCTTTTTAAACAGGGCACCAAAGATGCAGCATGCAGGACTATTAAAAATGAACCGCACCTGCAGGACACCGGTGTGAGGAGTTCCTTGGCTTTAAAGAGAAATATTTTTATTGCATTTTTCTTGCGCTTTTAGCAGGATAAAATTGCCATAATAATCCATACACGTGAAAGGGCCCTAATCCAATCCTTGTGGTGCTATATGAGAGTTGGAAAAAAATAATTGTGCCTGTGTAATATTGACTGAGTGTTCAGGCAACAGTTTGATAGGGCAAGGGTCAATGATCAAAGAGTGTGTTTTAAAGGGTTGTCTGCTATTACTTTACATTCTGTTAATTGTGAGAGCATCCTCTTGAAGCATTCATCTGAACATGTCCTGGACCTGTAAAAGAGCCAATTAATTACTGATACAAGCATACATTTTCATCCAAGTAAACATAACCAATGTTATTAAAGCAGACAGCTAATAGGGCAGAGGAGTCCAGCCAAAACCTTAATAAGTCTGCAGGCCACTCGTCTTTAAAGAGAACTTTAAACCCTAATTAATATTTTGCTAAAACATATTGTTGATTATCCGTTGATATATTAGAGGTTCTTCCCAAGAAAAATGCAATGCTTTACCTGGCATTTGTCATCGGTGTCACTGCTGCCTTTGTGCTCTGCTGCTAATGTAATGAGAACCTGTGTGATACTGCTAAGAGGAGCTCTTACCTACATTCAGTGCTGATCCTAGGATAATGGAGCTCCTGGGTTCTGGCCCACATCAGGAGTGCACATGTGGGATTATCAATAAGGTACATTGAAGAGAGACAGCATGTGATTAGGCATGCATTTAACACTTCAGAGTTGCTTTAATCTGAGTTTTAGGTATCATTCTAAAGCAGTGATTCTCAACCAGGGTTCAGTGGAACCCTAAGGTTCCACCAGAGGTTGCTGGGGTTCCTTCAGCATTGGGCAATTTCTGCCTCTCAGATAAGTTTCCACTGACACCATTGATCTTTTTAACTATCTGTAAGGAGGTAATTCTTCCCAATGGCCCTTAAGTGTAAGGACCATTCTTCCCACTGACCATCACACTAATGTATCATGAGTTGTAGATTTCTAACTTTTAGCAAGGGTTCCCTGAGACCGGAGAATTATTTCAAGGGTTCTTCTGTGTTGAAAAGGTTGAGAAAGGCTGTTCTAAAGACTTATTTCACAGAGCGTTCCATATGTGAGAGAGGTGGGATTGCATTCCCAAATTTTTACTATGGAACCTCTATTCTTTCTGCTTTCTGTATCACCAGTAAAGCTGCCCATTTATATAAAGAAAGCCATGGATTCCCCCATCCACATTAAACAGCCTGGATAGACTAATCTCCCACTGCCAGCTATTGTATTCTGACACCCGCAGCTTTGAAAATACCCATACAGAGACTGCAGCTGCCTTTTTTCTGACTGGCTCCAGGAACACCCACTGCTTGAATTGTGTGAATTAGCCAAAAATTGGAACTGTGTATGGCCAGCTTATGATTTAGCCTTCCAGTGCAGATGTGAATTTTTCTAACTTGATTGGAAATGTCACAGAGGGGTACAGGGTCAGTGCCAACAGCAAATTCAGCAACGCTTAAAGAGGTTGTAACCCTAAAAATAAATAAATAATAATAATAAAAAGATACCTTTCCTATAAAGCATGTTAAACCGCATAGTACTTGTGCGGTGTCATTTGTCCTTTCCTATGCTGTAAAAAACCTGGTTGATCCTGCCTGTTCCTGTGTCCCCCCCTAGGTGTGCTGACCACATTAGGCATGGCTTCTGATTCATGATACTGTGGTCAGCTTACGTGCCTCCGTCATCCTGCTCTCCTCCTCCCTCCCTGCCTGTCAGCTCCTGTGTGTGAGCCGATCGACAAACCCGCCCCTCTCCTCCTGCCGCTATTCCGAGTCACAGTAAGTGCTCACAATTACTGCCAGCCCCTCTGCTATAGCAAAATATACTACACAGTGTGTGTTTTTTTTTAATTTTGCAGTTAAATAAATAATTTCACATTGCCAATGTGTGGTTACACGACCGCCTGGCTGACATCAGAGGGGGATCTCAGCCCCTCGCTCTATAATCCTTAGATCGGGGAAGGAGAGCGGTGGGCGGTCACATGACTGCACATCGGCGATGTGGAAAACGGTATTTAGCAGGAGAATTAAAGTCAATAAAAAGAAACTGTATGGTATAGCGTGTTACAACAGAGGGACTGGCAGTAATTGTAAGCACTGACTTTACAATCACGTTAAAGTAGTATTAAACCCCAAAACAAAACAAGCCATTTACTGCTAACAGAGGTGTTTACAATAACCAGCTTTTATTCATGTCAAAGCTTTATCACAAAAGGAAAAAACTTATAAAAGAAAACTGCTTATAAAGTGTTAACTGGAGCTTGGCTTCAACTTGTGAATGCATCCAAATCTGCTAGTGCACCTGTTGCCAACCAGTGGTTTGTGGGCCACTAATGGTCCATGAGAAAATTTTGGTGGTCTCCAGGGGGTCTGCCGTGAATCAACATTGTGGCGGATGTATACCACCCAAGGTTGATTCAAGTGTTGTTTTCAATGCGCTCTGACTATCAATACTGTCATTGTGCATCAATACCCGATGCTTCTTCTGTAGTAGTTCCTCTGTAGGCTCTTGTGAACTCAGAGGGAGGTGCCGGGAGTAGTGCAGAGAGTGGGAGGTGAATAAGGAGGGGACTTCCAATGGTAGCGCTAATCATAGACTGAGGGAGGGAGCACAGAGCTCGAGCACATGGCTGGATATGGAGGTGACATCCAGTGATGAGTCTGTGTAAGGCAGCACTCCCCTCCCCCAGACTGACAATGCTGCTGTCCAAAAGTGTCTCTGTTACTTGTTCATTCAGAGTGTAGACACATTCATATAGGAGCTGTGCTACTGGCACCAGGTGAAAACAGAAGGAAAAAAGCCTAAAGAAGAAAACTAATGCAGCCACCACATTTAAGGACTGGTAAGCTGTAAAATTTGTTAAATTTTTAGTTGTGGGTTTAATACTGCTTTAATAATACAGTGATGGATTTGTGTTATCTTCACGTGCTTACAGATTTTCTATGTTTAAGTCACCTCAACAGCTCTATTAATTATTATTATTTTTATTATACAGGATTTATATAGCACCAACAGTTTGCGCAGCACTTTACAACATTGGGGAAGACAGTACAAATACAATACAATACAGGATGAATCAGAGGGCCCTGCTTGTTAAAGATTACAATCTAGGAGGGATGGATGGGGCCCCCTTCACCTCTAGGCCCTATAGTAGCCACTTTGACTGCTATGACTATTATTATTATGCCACAGAATTCTGTCCTTCTACAGGAAGCAAGGAAATATGAAAGCAATGCCAGGAATAGCACTGTGATTTGTTTCACAGGAAAAAAAATATTCTAATGCCGTGTACACACGGACGGACTTTTCAGCATCAAACGTCCGACGGTCTTTCCGATGGACTTTCAACTGAATTACTATGGACTTTCGAACGACCGGACTTGCCCACACACAAACGGACTAAAGTCCGTTCGAAAGTCCGTTCGTTTGAACATGATGACGTACGAAGGGACTAGAATAAGGAAGTTCATAGCCAGTAGCCAATAATTGCCTTTGCATCGTTTTTTGTCCGTCGGACTAGCATACAGACGAACGGATTTTTCGATCGGCCTCGAGTCCGTCGGAAAGATTTGAAACATGTTCTAAATCTAAAGTCCGTCTCATTTTTCGTCAGCAAAGGTCCGATGAAGCCCACACACAATCAGATTGTCCAGCGGATTTGTTCCGTCGGACCTTTGCTGTCAAAAAGTCCCCATGCACACAGGATGTTTTTTTTCCTCTTCTGGATGCCTATGCTCCAGGGGAGCAAAAAGCAGCAATAAAAAAACAAGAACCACATTTTTAATGCCCTGTGTACATGTGGCCTAAGTGTTACATTTGCACAGTTCCTCCAATATAAAGTATAACAGGTCAACCTTTCCCCACTAAAGTGCTGCTTCAATACCTGATGCTGTCTATCAAAAGTGCAAAAGGAGTGTGGGATCGAGTGCGAAACAATTATATGTTAGTCTCTCTCCCCATTTAATCCACTATCTCACCTGTTTAACAATCCTGCTTTTCCACCGGACCAAGACCCATAGGCTTTTCTTTGGTGGCTGAACAAAGGCCTATATAGAATTGGCCACTTTTTGACACCTTGTGGCCCTTGCACTCTGGCACACTGGCAGCCAAAGTTGAAAATGCACCCCTCTTAAATATTTAGATTTCATCAAATGTCCTCCTTCTTTCATTCCTTGGGACCGTTGGTTTTTAAAGACCCTAAGGTTACCCCCCTATGAAACTTGGTGTACCCAAGAGGCAGGGCACAGGTGGGGGGGGGGGGGGTATCTGTTATCTATAGGCTGCTGCTTGCCTCCTTACATGCGGGTGTGGGATGCAGATTTGGCTTCTGAGAAAGATTTGGAGTACTGGCACTCTTCCTTCCGCTTGGCATGTAAGGGCTTAATGAATGTTTCGCTTATGGAAGCAAATATAAAGGTAATGACCAGATGGTACATGGTCCCCTTCTGCCTATCGAGGCTTTACCTGACCTCCTAACCCCTGTGTTTCCATGGCTGTCGATCATTTGGTACTATGTATCATATCTTGTGGGAGTGCCTGAAGCTCTGGGGTTTTTGGAACAATGTCTTTGCCTTGATGCGAAAAGTGTCGGGGATCCCGGTTTCCCAACAATCTTGTATTGCTTTATTGAATGAACCAGTAGGGAACCTGCCTCAGTCTATGCAAAGACTAATCTTTTTTATGTTTCTAGCTGCTAAATTCACTATACCCCAGTCGTGGAAGAAATCTTCCGTGTGTATGACTCTGTATAGATGAAAGGTATCTTGGATTATGTTCAGCGATGGGATTGTATTGAGCCTTCAGCATTGCTGATACTAAATCCAGGATCTAAGTGGTGAATCCGGTGTTGGCCCTCCTCCCTCTAATGGCTGCTCCCTTAATTAGGAATATTGTTTACATGTCCCTGCTGAGATATTTAGCTATATCTAATATACTTTCTTACTGCTGATTGAACTTTCTCATGCTACCGTGACTTGCACAATTTTGCATTCCAATTTAAGATAGAGAGACATATTTCCTTCTCTGTCTCATCTGTGAACCTTGGCCGTGTCCTGAGGAAGCCTAACGGTGAAACGCGTAGACATACAAGGGCTCACTGCACAATAATCATAGATGCTATATGTTACAATTGTCATTGTTTTTTAGATATTGTATTTTTCAATAAATTTATATTTTTTATACTGCTATATCTTCTCCACTGGTTCTTAGCCTAAAAAGTCCACCTCCCTGATAATACTCAGTACTACCTTATTTTGTATCCTCAATGATTTATGGACGTGGCTTATTTTTGGTGCACTTTCCTCTTTTTTGTGTTCAATGAACAACTCACAAATGTGGTTAAAGGGGTTGTAAAGTTATTTTTTTTTTTTTTTAAAAAATAACAAACATGTTATACTTACCTTCACTGTGCAGCTCGTTCTGCACAGAGTGGCCCCGAACCTGGTCTTCTGGGGTCCCTCGGCGGCTGTTTCAGCTCCTCCCCGCAAGCATTTACCACCTTCATGCGAGCTCCCTCTCACGGTGGTGAGTGCTTGTGGGCGCGCTCCCGTGATACAGCCGGTGGCTATAGCCGCTCGCTGTATCACTCGGCCCCGCCCCCCGGCGCGCCGCGTCATCGGATGTGATTGACAGCAGCGCGAGCCAATGGCTGCACTGCTTTCAATCCATCCACTGCAGCCAATCAGCGACCAGGCTGAGCTGCAATGAAGCTGACGAGGACGAGGAGCGAAGATTCGAGGCGTCAGGTAAGTAAAACGGGGGGCCTGGGGGCGGCGGTACTGTCAAAAGTTTTTTCACCTTAATGCATAGAATGCATTAAGGTGAAAAAAATGTTACCTTTACAACCCCTTTAATGATACAACAAAACGATTTGAGGCCATCTGAAGCCCATGGGCTTATTATGTTCATATTAAACTCTAGGAGTCTAGGTCTTGTTCATCTTAATCCTATAGGAGCGCTACAAGGCCCCCTTCTCTCCGGGTTCCCCTGTCTTTCCTCCATCATCTCTTGATGCTCTTCCTACATTTTCCTCTTTCTTTTCTCTTTCTATGTTCTCTGGTTTTCTCTACCACCAGGGATTAGCCCTACGTTTTGATGAGGCTATGAGCCAAAAGAAGGGGATTCTATCCTCCAGTCCACGCCACCCTTTCCAAGACAGCCCCAACAATGATAGAAACGATGATGTCATATGATCATGGCCAGCCAATAATCGTTGCCCATGCTATGAAAAGTAGCCCAGTTGCATCCGTGCTATGAGTTTATTCCTTCCTCCTCTGCTCTCAAATGGAATAAATGTGCCAAGAGTTAATGTTTAGAGTGAAGTCTGAAGATAGCTTTGCCTAGAGGCGGTTGGATTGTGCCTGAACTTCTAACAACCTTCCTGCCTATGCGCATGGTAATCCTAATTACTGTTCTAGAGCCACAGTTGACAGAACAGAAAAAGGAATGTGAATGAAAGACCAGAATTGCTTAATTTTGTATAAAAAGTTATGTGACTGTCATCTGGGGAAAAAAAGAAACAGCACTGATGCTTGGGCCTGCTGACCTCATGAGTCCTAAACCCTTTACATATACTGTAACTACTCCCTAGATATCATGGTGACCATGCCTACAATACACTGGCCTGTGCCCTGATGAGCAGACCTTTAACAGATTTAATTACAGTTGTCATTTGAAGAAACTGTGACAAATAGTCTAATTGCCTGTTGTTGTAAATATCTGCTGTGGTGTCATGGGACCAGATGGGGATAGATGACCCGGAGATTTTGGTCTCTTGCTAACCATCTAACTCATTTGCATAGTTGCCAACATTGTAAAAAAATTTTTAGGGACACTTTTTTGGCTGTAGGCGGAGTCTTGTTATAATCAGGGGGCGGAGCATGCATTTGTGGGCGTGGCATAGGGAAAAAGTAAAAATGCGGCGCGCAAAGCGGTGTTATGGTGTTATGGTCTCAGGATGATTGAAGTGCATTATTTCTATTATTACACAAAATGAAATCATTCAACTCACCATAATGCTGAATCAGTCGGATCCCTGAGCGTGTCACATGCCACCAGCCATCCGTCCTTGCATCAGGTGTTTTGCGTTACAGAGGAGGTCTAGGGCTAGAATTATTGCTCTCGCTCTAACGATTGCGGCGATACCTCACATTTGTGGTTTGACCACCGTTTTCGTATGCGGGCGCTACTCACGTATGCGTTAGCTTCTGCGCGCGAGCTCGTCAGGACGGGTGGCTTAAAACATTTTTTTTTTATTTTTCTTATTTATTTTACATGATTTTATTTATGTTTACACTGTTAAAAAAAAAAAAATTGTGTCACTTTTATTCCTATTACAAGGGATGTAAACATCCCTTGTAATAGAAAAAAGCATGACAGGACCTCTTAAATATGAGATCTGGGGTCAAAAAGACCTCAGATCTCATATTTACACTAAAATGCAAAAAAAAAAAAAAAAAAAGTCATTTAAAAAAATGACATTGAAAAAAATGTGCCTGTAAGACATATGGGCGGAAGTGATGTTTTGACGTCGCTTCCGCCCTGCAGTGTCATGGAGACGAGTGGGCGTCATCTTCTCCTCACTCGTCTCCAGGCACAACCAGGGGACAGACGCGATCGCCTCCGCCACTACCAATGGCTCCGGTAAACGGCGGAGGGCACCGGATCGCGGCGGGAGGGGGGTCCTCTCCCGCCACCGATAAAAGTGATCTCCCGCAGCAGAGACCACTTTTATCTGAAAGCCGACCGCCGCACAAAAACAGGGATACCGGGGTTATGGCAGCTAGCTGCTGCCATAACAACGATATCCGCCGCCAAACTTAGGACATACATTGGCGTGCGGCGGTCGGCAAGTGGTTAAGGGCCATGGAGGACTGGTGAGCAGGAAGGGGTTAAAGTGGAACTTTAGTCAGATAGTTAGGTCCTGCTGGATTACTTCATGCTGGCTCCTTTTGCAGGTATAGCTATGTAAAACCTTACAAATAAGTGCCTTTGCTGTTTAAAATCCAGTAATGCACTGTCTCACCCTGCTCTGCACATGCTCAGTTTCTCTCCATTGTTGGCCTTTCACCCAAAAAAGCTGAGTCATTAGAGGCCGATCTGCTGACAGCCTAAATATTTACTGCTGCTCAGGGGCTCTGGGCTTCAGCAAAATGGCAGCCTCCAGCAAGAAGAAACAGGAGCAAAGCTGGAGGCAATTTACAGCACACACTCATTTTGGTCGCATAATTATTCATGTGGAATGTATGTTCCTTGCTAAAGAACATTATTTTTTCTTAGGCTGTTTTGGGTAAAGTTCCACTTTAATGAAAGAAAGCCAAACTTGATATCAGAGTAATTAACACCTCTTGGGAAGGCAGATGTTGACAGGTATAGAATTTGTTAACGCCTGTGCAGATAATTAGGTAGGCACAGCGGTTGTGTTATGTTCTGCTGCTCTTGAATGAGAAAAGCCCAAAATGTCTTCTTTAGTTTTGGGTAGAGTTGAGAAAGGTTAGAACCTCTGTCAAACCTTTATTGCTGCCACTGACCCTGTTGGGTAGATTTTTTCCTATTTATTACCTTATGACCAATGTCTTAGAGGTTTAGGGCCCATTCAAGGCAAAAAGCCTTGTTCCCTATTATGGCAGTTCATACCACCGAGCTGTGTGTGGTGCTTCACAATCCATAACGGCCGATAGAACTGAATGAAATGTCACATTTTCTGAACCTGCAGTTATTTATTTGTGTGATTTTGTGCAGCCTGCCAGCACTTGCTTTACCTTTCTGTGTTCTGGATAAACACCTTTTCATCTTCTTCTAAAACTTGAACTTAAAATGTTTGCTACCTCAACACTTCATATTCCTGATATGTGCCTGCTGTACCGTGTACTTGTATGAGAAAGTATCCTGATCTCTTTGTATTGCTTCCTTTGTGTGAAATCCCTGGTGATCCTGCCAGTCCCTCTGCTTTCCTATTAAAAACTGACCACACTAAGCAGGGGAACACACCATTGTAATTTCTCTAGCTATGCTTTCCGCCAATGATTAGATTTGTCCTGACACGCCCCCACCGCAAAGCCATTCACTGGGAAGCTCAGTGTACTGCTGCTTCTCCTACCCCCAGCTTTTATGCAGCTGAGAACAGAGGGAAAAAAGAGAAAAACTTTTTTTTTTATATCTATATAAAAATGTTTTGCCCTTCATTTCTATTTTAAACTGAATGGGTTGTTTTACAAGGGGATCGTTTACAATCACTTTAAAGGAAATATAGGGTCACAGCATACCTTTTCATTTTATAACATCAGCATTGTAGTAACAATAAATGCCCATAATAAGTGTATGATTTTAAATAGCGTGTAAATATAACCTATATATAACCATTAAAAAAAGGAGTGGGGTTTTGCCGGAGGTATCGCAGCGCTGCCCCATTGATTTCAATGGGGAGCAGCGATGGAGGAGCGGTGAGTTCGGGCTTTCACACTGGAGTGAATGGAGCAGCTTTTTTAGGGCGGTTTGCAGGCGCTATATTTAACGCTATAGCGCCTGCAAAACGCCCCACTGTGAAAGGGGTCTTACCCTTTTAGGACCCAAATACAAAACTTGAAGTGCCACTCAAGCCAAAGGGAAAATTCTTCCTTTTGATCCTTGGAAACAGCGTGCCGGCATTCTCCTCTAATCGTGTATGATGTACCTCTCTCTCATCCTCTATAATGTCCCTTTGAACAGGTTGCTATGTGCTTTCTCTGTTATTTTTATTTCCATTTTTATTTAATTATTGAATTATCTTTTTTCACATACTATGTATCTTAACATTCATCGATAACTTACTTAGGGACGCATCACGTTTCTACACTTTTTTGCAAACATTTTTTTCTTATTTTTACCCTCCTTTTAACCCGATCTTTATATTCCTCCTCAGTCCCCTTTTTTATGTATTTTTTTATTTTATTTTTTATTTTCCAATATTTAATTATTATTTTTCTTATTGATATTACTTGATTATTCACTGTACTTTTTATACCTCTCACCCTTTGTCTTACATTTTTTTTTTTTCATTATCTTATCGCTCCTTATGTTTTATCTTTTATTGCTTATTACTTTTTATTTTAATTCTCCAGGTTTTCATTTCTCTTTTTATTTTGTTTTTTTCCATATAATTTTCTTTCTTTAATGCCTAAGGGTAAAACATATTTTAATGCCTAAGCACAATTTTGCAGCATTAATATGTGTTAGTAAAACAGTACATATCATCGCAACTACTTTGTGCATCCAGGCGGTCTATACCTTGTTTTTTTTTTTCAGGACAAATTGGGCTTTCATTTGGTAGTAAATTGCTATGGATATCTCCCGATTTGTTTTTTATTATCAAAAGATCTTTTTTAAAAAAAAAATTCAGTTCTATATTTCTTGCTACTACCATAACCTACCACCAAAGAACAACCAAAAACAATTCTTCTGCTCCTGATATTGCAGCGATATCACACATGTGTATGTTATTTGTTGTTTGGACTGGTAGTACAGCCCAGAAGCAATAGTGTGCATTTTGCTTTTTTTTCTTTTTTTTTTTGTCCTACCTAAAGCACACTGACACTAAAGCCTCGTACACGAATGGATTTTCCGACGGGAAATGTGCGATGACAGGCTGTTGGCGGAAAATCCGACCGTTTGTATGCTCCATCGGACAATTGTTGTCGGATTTTCCAAGGACAAATGTTGGATGGCAGGCTTTAAAATTTTCTGTGGACAAATGTCTGTTGTTGGATTTTCTGAGCGTGTGTACACAAGTCCGTCAGACAAAAGTCCAAAGTACAAACGCGCATGCTCGGAAGCAAGAACGAGCCAGAAGTGGTCAGTCTTGTAAACTAGCGTTCATAATAGAGAATTAACAATCATGACGTGCCAAATGAAATGAAGTCTCGAAATGCAGCGCACAATTCTCTTCTTCTTTAATGGGATAATAATGAAGCTGCTTTGCTGGTGATACTGATGGAGTTATTGCAAACAAATTTTCAAAGGCTTTTTTTTTCTAGTGATATCCTGTATTTTTTAAGATCAAAGATACAACTATGTTGGTGTTCCTTGTTAATTTTACATTGTATTTTTCAAAATGTAACTGCCTACTCCCAAAATGTCATTTGAAGTAAAACACATAGCCAAGTAATATTCTCCACAATTTTTTTATTGTGCATTAAAAAAGAAAATAAATAAAATTAGACATGCTATCTGCCAATAGAACTTAACCAAAAGGTGCATTCTATGCATCCAAAAATATAGAAAATATAACAAATCAAATCATTATTATTCAACCAAAAAATAAAATAAAAGACTCATGCATGTGTCCTGCTTCTTAATATAGGGGGTCAACAATGCCAAGAGTTGGTGAAAGGAGGGGTCCGTCATCCGGAGATAATTCCCAAAATCATTTGGATTATTCTCCTGGAGCTCCCGCAGCAAAGGCATATGACATACTTGGTTATGATTAATAAAGCAACCAATTTTTGTTCCAAGAAATCCTTCTCCTCCTGTTCCTGGACCGGACTTGTGTCAAAGCAATAACTCCAAGGCCAATAATAAATAACACGTTATCTCCTCCGATTGGTTGACGAACGGCCGTTAAGAAACTAACTGAAAAGTGCGAAATGAAAAGCGCGAATCCACACTCACCAAACTTCTACTAATACAAAATTAGCAGAAGGAGCACAAAGGGTGGCGCCTGACAATTGAACTTCCTCTTTTTCGGCTTGTAGTACGTCACTACGTTCGTGTTTGTTACCGACAATTGTGTACCGTTTGTATGCAAGACAAAATCCAGGCACACGCCTTCGGACAAAAGGTTTGGTTCAGTCCGAGGTTTTGTCTGCGGAAAATCCGATCTTGTGTATGAGGCTTTACTGACACTAATGCTAATTTAAAAAAAAATAAAAATCCTGGTCAAAATATACTGACCCTGACCTTGACCTTTCGAACCTTACTTGACCCAAACACTAACCCTGGCACTAACCTAGATCAAACCTTGATCTAGGTATTTTTTCTTTATTTTTATTTTATTCTAAAATATTTATTTATTTTTACCTCCCTGCAAGGAAAGCGAAAGATACATTGTTTCTTTTCTCTCCATTCACAGAGAGAGAAACACAGGGGCGGGCTTCGCAGTGACTGATCACTGTGGTAGCCAATAAGGTGACCCAGAATCAGGAGTCCCAGGTCTCAATCGTCAGTACGGACCCCGTTCCCTATGCTGGGAGATACGCATATATGGGAACCACATGGAAAAAAGCCCAGTGCAGTGGGGCTGCATATATGTGTTACATCAGCGGGAAGGGATTAGGTATATATATATATATATATTTTTTTTTTTTTTCATTTAGCTTCAAGCACATTAATTAGTTTCATCACATACACACACATTCACTCATTCCACTCACACTATTCACATTTTTTTTTTTGCAAGCGGCTCATGATGCATAAAAATCTCTATCCTCCCACCTCTATGACTAAGCCCCGGTGGGTGTGGGGAAACTCAATATTGTGGACGAGAAGGCCTGGCTCGCAGTCTCCACTATAATTCATCCCAAAGGTGTTCTATCAGGTTGAGGTCAGGACTCTGTCCAGGTCATTCAAGTTCCGCCACCTCAAACTGGCTCATCCATGTCTTTATGGACCTTGCTTTGTGCACTGGTGCGCAGTCATGTTGGAACAGGAAGGGGCCATCCCCAAACTGTTCCCACAAAGTTGGGAACATGAAATTGTCCAAAATATCTTGGTATGCTGATGCCTTAAGAGTTCCTTCGTTGGAACTAAGGGGCCAAGCCCAACCCCTGAAAAACAACCCCACACCATAATCCCTCCTCCACCAAATGATTTAGACCAGTGCACAAAGCAAGGTCCATAAAGACATGGATGAGCGAGTTTGGGGTGGAGGAACTTGACTGGCTTGACCTCAACCTGATAGAACACCTCTGGGATGATTTAGAGCAGAGACTGCGAGCCAGGCCTTCTCGTCCAACATCAGTGCTTGACCTCACAAATGTCCTCCTGTAAGAATGGTCAAACATTCCCATAGACACACTCCTAAACCTTGTGGACGGCCTTCCCAGAGGAGTTAAAGCTGTTATAGCTGCAAAGGGTGGGCCAACTCAATATTGAGTGCAAATCAATAATCTGACAAAGAAAGTAATGCTGCCTTGTAATGACAAGAGGGAGGAGCTGGGAACACAGTGCAGAGACATCCCCATCAGAGTCCCTAAGAGATATAGGAAGCTGCTGTATAGTGTAGACAGTGGCCTTGACTTGGAAAACTTGGAATGTCAGTTTATGATAAACTGACCCTTTTAACTAAGAGACTCTGAATGTTTTGACAAGGAAGCAAATGGATAGCATTATATTCAAATGTTAGAGCTGGTCCTGCACACTACAGGGCTCCCCAAGGAGAATCATATGTTGTTTTCAGGAAGAGTTAATTACCTACTAATCTTGTTTTTAGATCTGTCAGAAAGGCGGTAACAGAGAGTCGATATTCGGCTGTTACAAGAGGAAAACTGGGCCAGAAGGTTGTAATAGCAGCAAGCCATGAAATAGCAGATTTCCCACTCCCACTGCAGAGTGCCCAAGTGTGTATAGCAGTCATTGTGTGATGGGGGAGGGGGGCCTGGGTACACCAGGCAGGAACAAGTTAAAGCTTTTATCAAATCCCTTGATATCAGAGTTACTGGTTGGTAAATGCATATTTAGTAGTTCGTCTGGGTACTCTATCAGTCAGGTGATACAGAGCAGTCTCTCTGTCTTGCACACTTCTTGCTTTCTCAGTGATTTTTTATGTTTTTTTTTTTTTCATTTTGCATGTATTATTATTATCTAGCCAACACACCCTAAGGTGCAAAAAAAACCCCCAAAAAACATACAAACCTTTTCTTGTAATGCAAAGCACCACAACACCCTTGTGGCACGCTACAATGCAAATGCATTGCCTTAGTGCATACTTCCCAACTTTTTGAGATGGGAACAAGGGACACTTATTAGCAAAAGTATGTAGGCATAGGACACACCCCCTGCCACACCCCCTTAAAGGAGAATTCTAAAAAAAAAAAAAGATTAGTTAAACCTTACAAGTGCTTTTTTTACCACTACTATTCCTTTATATTGGCTTTTGAAATTTACAAATGCAGCAATTTAGAAATTGGATGAAAGGTTTAGCACTGGGAAACACTTTTTGAAAGATAAATAGTGCATTTTATATACAACTATATAGATCAGACCAAAATGAGGGACAAATGAGGAAAGGAAGGACAGAGGGACCTTGTTCCAAATCAGGGACAGTGCCAGGGACAGTTGGGAGCTATAGTAGTGTATTGGAGTGCCATTCAAAATAAATGCTACCACAACACAGAAACACATTATCACGTGTTACCACAGTGCGAAAATAGAAATGGGCTCTAAGCCATACCTAATAAGACTTTTCAACAATAAATACTCCCAGTTTAACAATTTTTCAATATGTTGAGCTTACATTACTTTTACTAATTTAGTTGCCCACCTTCAATTCATCTGCCCTACACAGTGTAGTTGAAAAAAGGTACCCTATATTTAAGATATGGCTTTACAAGTATTATATTGGCATCATCTGTTTGTATCTCCCTTTTTATACATTCCAGCATTTCATTTTGCAGTTCGCACTTCAGAGGTTATGGGTACGCTCACTATTGTTTTCTGTCATATCAAAAATGACCCATTGGGGTTGATTTACTAAAGGAGTGGTCAGCACTGAGCCGGTACTAATGAGATACAGTATGTTGGACTGGTGAGCCTAAATGGATATACTTCAGTGTTTCTCACCTCCAGTCCTCAAGGCGCCCCAACGGGTCATGTTTTCAGGCTTTCCATTATTTTGCACAGATGATTTGATCAGTTTCACTGCCTTAGTAATTACCACAGCTGTTTCACCTAAGGGAAATCCTGAAAACATGACCTGTTGGGGTGCCTTGAGGACTGGAGTGGAGTTGAGAAACACTGATATACTTCACCATGCATTCTTCAATCACAGCGGGGCCAGCAGTTGAATACACATGTTGGTCATTATCATAGGTGTGCGCAGCCTATTGTATTAGGGTGTGCACCTCAAAGCTCCAACACATATGCCTTTGTGACTTTTAACCGGCCTCTTCCCCACCCGTCATCCTAAAACAATGGGGGGGGAGCAGGTGAGCACACAGGGGGACCTGGGCAGCAGTAAGAAAAGGAACTGGGACAAGAGGTGTGGCATACATAGGTACCAATCCCCTGTATTTTCCTCCCGTGGCAGCTGAATATCGGCGAGAGGAGGAGAAGCCTACTTTCAGCTGCTGCAGAAGAAAATACAGATCGGTCCCTTAATTTCCACTCCAGCCGCCTATCCTGTCCAGGTTCTGGGGGTCGGCAAGTACGCATTGTGGCTTACCTGTCACCTGCCCACAATTGATGGGTTGCCAACTCCAGGATTAGGGTGTGCCCAGGCACACCTGGCACACCCCATGCGCACTCCTATGGCCATTATATAGCTTCCTTCCCCCATTTAGAGCACCATCTAAATGCGTCCAACAGAGGCATGACTTCCAAAACAATCTTCCTTTGCAGGTCTGATATGTCCTGGGACTAAATGCCAAGAACTGCAAAGGAAAATGATGCTGGAATATGTGAAGATGTGTCACAATAAACCATGTCCTTTAGAATCACAGACCTTTCACCAGGCCCACCAACCAGTGGGGTATCGGGGCATACTGTGCATGGTAAAAATGGCTTTGAGGCATAGAAAATGGTCCCTATTATGAAAAGGATACTTGGTCGTGTTTATCCCCTAGGCCAGCGGTTCTCAACCCGTTAGTTTGCGACCCCTTCGGGGGTCGAATGCCGATTTGCCAAGGGGTTGCTGAATCCTGGGCTGTTCCTGGAGCCCGCCCCACTCTCCCAGCCTTTTCGCAGATGCCCAGCAGGGCTGTCACTGGAGCCTATGGCCGCCCAGCTGGGCTGTTCCTTGAGCCTGTGGCCACCCATTCAGTTCACGGCATGGCTGGGGGGTGGAGACTAGAGACAGTTGCCTGGTGAGGAACGTGAAGTGGGAGGGGATTGAAGAGACCCCATATCCTGATTTCAGCATAGGTGTCACTGCTGCGAGACACCACGGAGCCGGAGACACAGTGAGTAACACTGCCTGAGATTATAGTTGTCATTAAAAGTCCCCACTACAGTTCTCAGACCAGCAGATGACCTTCATCGAGAGCATCTAAGTTGGCTGATCAGATCGCCCCCCAGCACTGCCACTCATCCCACCCCCCCCCCAACCCCAACCCGCACCCCAACAAGGAACTAGAGAAGGAAAAAAAAGAGAGAATACATGGAAGAGAGAGGAATAGAGGGGAAGGAACAAATAAAAAGGGAGAGAAATAACAAGAAATACAGATAGAGAGAGAGAGAGATGGGGGAAAAAAACAAGAAGTTAGGATAGAGAGAGATAAAAGGGAAATAAAGGAGAACAAAGAGAGTGGTACATCCAAAATTGTACCATAAGGGGTTTTAATACTGTACCAGTGGAAGGGACTCACGGAGCACTAAATGTTCGTGGGTTAGGGGAGCAAATTAGGTTCTGACAACCCACGCTACAAAAATAATTTTACTGTTAGGGGTCCCCTAACAACTTAACTTAAGAAATTTTATCAAGGGGTCACGGCACCAGAAAGGTTGAGAAACACTGCCCTAGGCCCATGGTTTCCAAACTGTGGCCTGTGGGACAGATGCTTTGCTTGACTTTATGGGGCACTATTTCTCACACTGACACCAACAATGAGGCACCATTCCTCCTGACACCAGTGATGGGGCACTATTTCTCCCACTAATACCAATGATGTGGCACTGTTTCTCTCTCTAATACTAATGGTGGTACTACTGACATCTTTCCGACCACAGGCATTATGTAATTATTTTACTACCACTGACCACCAAGCCTGAGTCATTGTTTACTTCCACTGACACAGGGGCATTTTCTACTCCCACTTGCCACAATCTGACCCACTTAAAGTCTAAAGGACATTAAACTGGCCCTTTGTTTAGAAAGTTTGGAGACGCCTGCCCTAGGCCATGTCCTATCCTACCAAAGACTGCAGCTGCTGACTTTTAATTTTTGGACGGGTGGGGGCTGGAGCTCCGCTTTAAGGAAATAGGGGATACGCCTATTTTATGGAGTTCTGTTTTCAATATAAGGGAATTGAGAAGATTTTTTATAGATTTTGGCCCATTTTTTAGAAAGGATTGAATTCTAGCCTCGGTCGTGCCTAAAAACACAAGGATAATCTATTGAAAGATTCAGAATGCTTTATTGATTCCAAAGGAAAATGATTAAAGGCACCTATTCCTAAAAATAAATTGGTAAATTTGGCCCATGTAAGAAAAAATAAACGATGATTTATATTGAAAAAGGCTTGTAACAGGACAAAGAAGAAAATAATTGGTCTCTAATACTACAGGGAAAAAATATGAATTAAAGAAATGTATTCATTGTCTTTCCACACATGTAGTTTATTGCTGTGCCTATGTGGCCTGCAATATATATTGAGGATTTTATGGCAGAATTGTCAGAGCATATGTATCACATAAGAAGGATCTTTAAAAATCATAGTTTATCATCTTATTATGGGAAATATCATAAAGAGAATCCATCAGTTTTACAGTTCTGGGGATTTGAGAAGGTGATGAAACATTAGAGATTAAATAATTGAAGAGATGTTAAAAAAAAAAAAAAAAAAGGATGCATTTCATGCTTGAATGAAACACGTAGGTATGAGGCAGCGGCCTGGTTTCATCCATGATATGCATATTTTGATTGCTTGCATGGTTCATCTTTACAGATGAATACTATTTGTGGCTACTGACTGCATAGGAGGCACAAGGTGGAATGTAAGGGTACTTTCACACTGAGGCGTTGCAAAACCGCGGTAAAAACGATGAGTGTTATTACCGCGTTTTTGCCGCGTTTTCGCCACGTTTTCGCCGCGTTTTTAAGCGTTAGCGTCAGCAAACCTGACCATGTGGTCATGTGACCTTCCCCACAGTTTCTGGGTGGTTTTAAAGCGTTTTTACCGCGTTATTACCGCGTTTTTACAGCGTTTCCCATTCATTTCAATTGGGATAGACGTTTTTACAGCGCTATTTTATGCGCCCCAAAGATGCTCCAAAAAAGCTGTTTGCAGGATTTTTTCCAACACACAGCCAGCACAACGCCACAGTGTGAAAGGTTGCACTGAGATACATGGAGGGCATTTTTCATGCGGTATTTAGGCGGTAATTTTAGCGCTAAATCGCCTGAAAAACGCCTCAGTGTGAAAGGGGCCTAAGAGAAGCCCTTGAGCAAATTACATGAATGGTCCATGATCACTGAATGGTGTTCCATGCTTGTGGTTGTCATGGTGCAGTTTATTGATGGGTGTATCAGCATATATTGTTTGGAAGGTTTGATGTGAGCTGGTGACAACACTCATCATATCATCACATCAAATCATCACCACTACCCCCTCCCTTTAGAATGTAAGCTCTACGAGCAAGGCCCTCCAGTCCCTTCTGTATTGAACTGTACTGTAATTGTGCTGTCCCAACTGTACTGTAATTGTGCTGTCCCAACTGTACTGTAATTGTGCTGTCCCCCCTCTACATTGTAAAGTGCTGCATAAACTGGCGCTATATAAATTGTGTATAATAATAATAATAATCATATGTTGGATTTACATACCAGCCTAAACATTTGGATGTAGAATTTCTTACCCCCATAAAAAAGGACGGCCTATTTTGGATGCAACAATATTCATCTGTATGCTATGATTTATGGACGTAGTGCTCTGTTTATTGTTGTGTCAGTATTCACATCACTGGGGGGCTTGGATATAAATTTATCTCTTTAAACATTTTTTTTTAATAGCTGATACATTGTCACGTTGGGACTGTTGCAATATGCATGCAAAAATGTTGCTTTAGGTTCCAACTTAGGTAGAGAGGCAATAAGGCTTTAATTAGAGATGTGGTTGGACACCAACCGCCCTTTAAGCTGCAATAGGCAACGGATGGGGGTGTTTACATGCTGCAGTCATGATGCGTTGCTTTGCGCCCGCGGAAAAAGTTTACCGGACATGTGGCGATCAGCAGGTGGCAACCCCACTGACCGCTACACACTCAAGAAAATAGGGAAGCGCCACAAACGCCCTGCAACCACGTGTAATGGATGCAGTTGCAGTGCGTTTGTCTGCAAAAATAGGGATAAAACAGGAGGTGAGGAGGTATCACATCGCTTTGTCAACACATATCACCTGAGCCTCTGAAACGCGATTTGAACGCAGATCAGGCTTCAGAGAAAAGGAAGATTTAGACGCACATCTCAATCTTACTTAACTTTGTTTAACTGCTTCAGCCCCGGACCATTTGGCTGGCCAAAGACCAGAGCACTTTTTACGATTCGGTACTGCGTCACTTTAACTGACAATTGCACGGTCGTGCGTCATGACTCCCAAACAAAATTGATGTCCTTTTTTTTCCCCACAAATAAAGCTTTCTTTTGGTGGTATTTGATCACCTCTGCGTTTTTTATTTTTTAACAAAAAAAGAGCGACAATTTTGTAAAAAACGCATTATTTTTTACTTTTTGCTATTATAAATATCCCCCCAAAAAATTTTTTCCTCAGTTTCCTCAGTTTAGGCCGATACATATTCTTCTACATATTTTTGGTAAAAAAAATCGCAATAAGCGTATATAGATTGGTTTGCGCAAAAGTTATAGTGTCTACAAAATAGGGGATAGTTTTATGGCATTTTTATTAATAATTTTTTTTTTTACTAGTAATGGCGACGATTGGCGATTTTTATTGTGACTGTGACATTATGGCGGACACATCGGACAATTTTGACACATTTTTGGGACCATTGGCATTAATACAGCCATCAGTGCGATTAAAAATGCATTGATTACTGTAAAAATGTCACTGGCAGTGAAGGGGTTAACACTAGGGGGCAGTGAAAGGGTTAATGTGTGTCCTAGTTTGTGTTCTAATTGAAGGGGGGTGGGGACTGTGCAGGGAAACGATCTGTCAGTTCTCCCCTCAGGGAACCGGAAACTGTGTGTTTACACACACAGTTCCGGGTTCTCCGTGTGCCCCGAGCGATCGCGGGAGCCCGGCGGTGATCGAGACTGGCAGGCACTCGTATTGGCACGGGGAGTGAGTGGGGGCGCGCGCCCCCTAGTGGCCACAGGGCGAAGCGACGTTACATAACGTAGTTTCGCCCAGCCGTGCCATTCTGCCACAGTACAACTGCGGCGGCTGGTCGGCATGTGGTTAAAGCACTTCAGATTTCTTTTTTATATATAAAGTGAACCTTATTTACTAACATTCACGTTGCAGAGTGAACACACACATTGCAAAGTGAACAACCTCTACTCCTTTAGTAAATCAGTGCCATTGACTTCTAATGAGAGGAGCAATGAAGCATGACCATTGTGCGTGGCTGCTCCCATGTACATAAATATTTACAGACTATGCTTGGAAACAAGGGTGTTAAAACATTAACACTCGCTGATAAAAATGATTTGCATTCTCCTCTTCATGGCCAGCGTTCGATCGTTAGAGCCTAGAAGCCCAAACCAAAAATAGCAGTATCAGTTCACTTGAAATAAAGTTGTGACTAATCTGCATACCTAAAAGTTTTTACATTTTTTAAAAGACAACGAAATGTTTTTATTTAGTACACTTTTTTAATAAATATCCTACTTAGTTGTAGTTATTATAAACTCACAAATGGACAAAATTGTTACGTGTCCCAGAGCCTCTCTTTGTGACAACATGAGCTTGTCGGTTTGTTTGTAAACAAACCCATGTGATCACTATTAGTACAGTGGAACCTTGGATTACGAGCATAATCCGTTCCAGGAGAATGCTTGTAATCCAAAGCACTTGCATATCAAAGCGAGTTTCCCCATAGAAGTCAATGGAAACCAAGATAATTTGTTCCGCATTTCTATTACATGCAATACCGCATGTGGCCAGAAGTGGGGGGCACCGGAGAGCCTCAGAAATACTCGGAAAGGCTCAGAAACACGTGGGAACTGAGTATTTCCGAGTGTTTCCCAGTATTTCCGAGTCCTTCTAAACGGCTCCGGACCGTTTTGAGTGTCTCCGGCGCCCCCGCACCTCTGGCCAAATGCGGTGCTTCACGGCACATTAGCTTAAATTCTGCTTGTTTTGTAAGACAACACTGGCAGGCTGAGTCAGAATTAAAAAAAAAAAGTTGCTCGTCTTTCAAAACGCTCGTTAACCGCGTTACTCGTAAACCAAGGCTCCACTGTAATGTGCTTGGGCATGTTAAGCCTAGGTTCCAGGAAGCTGTCACCTGTATTGGCCAATGATCTGCAGCTGGGGCCTTCCCTGCCCCACAGCCACACATTTACACGCCCTTTATATACATGTGGTGGTTGGGTGAAGAATGCCCCAGTCACAGATGATTGGCCCATACAGGTGAAGCTCCCTCCTCTAGTTAGGCTTCTAAAGTAAATTTAATTTTTGGCTTCACTGTAATAAGTAGAACACTGATCTACTGTGTTTTTTTTTTTTTTGGTCCGGGTTTTCTAGCAGGTTTCTCTCACCCACTTCTGGTAGAAGCTTCCATAATATAGGACAGGGAAAGTCAAATGACCAGTATGAATATTCATCATGCCCCAGCTAATCACTGGAAGGAGGCATCCAGAAGGTGGCTGGGGTGGTGATAAATGCATGGGAGGCCTTTCCAGAGTGTTCTTTCCTCTGTCTACAGGGAGGGTTCCAGCTTTCCAGGGGTTGCTGCCCTGGGCAGATCGCTAGTGAGACAAGAAATTGCAGTGTGGGCTTCAGCAGGTGCTGGGCTGAGGGCCTGAAGAAGATTGCTAAAAGAATATTTGCTGGAGGGCATCATCCTTGAATCCTGGTCTGGAGAAGGATCTTTTGTCTCCCTCACTGAGAAACTACCTGTGGATGCCGGGGACAGACAACACCCCGGACATTGTGAGTAAAGACCTTGCTTTGGACTCTTGGGTGTGCAAGTGTTAGATGGGGAATAAGGCTCAGTTCACATGTAGGCGTTTTTCGACGTTTTTCTGCTCTAAGCCTCAGCTCTAAAAATGCCCAACAAGACAAATCCCATTCATTTCAATGACCCCTGTTCACATCTTAGCATTCTGTAGTTTAAAGCAAAATGCCGTTGCTCAAAAAAGTACATGAGCTTCTTTTTTGGCAGATTACAGGCTTTTTACTGCTTTTACATTGGTGACCTTTTAACCTTGAAACCGCCTGTACAAAAACTCTGCAAAACTCTTCAAAAGCCCCTGAAAAATGCATGTAAAATAGCAATGCCTAGATGTGAACAGAGCCTTAGTTTCAGAAGGTATATGGACTGGGACTGCTCTTATAGAGTCCTAGATATACTGGCCAGCCCCTGTTACTTCCAGGAAAAGCTTAAAGAGGATTAGTGAGAAGCCATCCTCTTGTTATTTTTGCTATCATTTAGAGTATCCTGATCTCTGAACCTCTCTTCTATTCAAGTTATTCAACAATATATTCTAAAAAGACACCCCCTAGACTGAGTCTGTATTGTCAGTGTGCATGGAACTGTGTCTGTGACAGGTTGCCTATGTACTAGCCAGGGGCATTCGGGTATATTCCAAGCGGCACCTTCAGGAGTGAGCGCTGCAGAGGTGGCAGCCTCCTGGTGGACTTCCGCGTATAGGTTCCGGTGATAGTCTAAACACGCCCAAGCTCATCACTAATCGCCATGTCATAGCTGTGATGAAGATCTCATGGTCATGAACTATGATGAGCTGTCACCTGACATATACATTCTCAAGGCATGGGGTATCATGTGTAAGAACATTATAAGCCAGTTTACAGACGTCATCTGGTTAAAGTGTTACTAAACCCACAACAGTAAAATCAGTCTGTATATGCAGTAAAACATGATTGTTAAGCTCACTGTGAAACTTAAGGGGTTAATCCTCTGCATTGTGTAAAAAAGGCTGTTTGATCTTGTCTTCTCTGATCCTCTCCTTCCACTGTCCTCAATCCATCTGCTGATAGAACAGAGGCTTGGAGGCACTCTGCACATGCTCAGTTTGGTGTGTATTGCTAGAGAATTTTTTTTGTCTTGGAAAGATGCATATGATCGGCACAGGGCCAATCAGCACTGTCCAGATGGAGGGTCAGGGGTCCTGCAGCCTCATAGGTCAGTCAGAGTAGAATGAAAACTCTTCCTACAAGCTTAAAAAGAAGTATGGGAATATTTTTTTTATTCATACTTTACAGTTTATATTTACTAAATTGAATTTCCATGTTCTGTGTACTGTGGGAGACCAGGTATAGTGAATGCAGATATAGTGAATCCCCCCCATCATTCCCTGCATCTATTACCTTTTGTACCACCACCCCCTCCAGGGCCGGACGTATCATTGGGCTTGACTGGGCTCAAGCCCATGGGCCCCGCCCAATAGGGGGCCCCGCGGGCCCCAGCCGAGTGTACTCGGCTATACTCGGCCAGTTCCACTCACAGTCACGCCTATTCGCGCCCTATGATGGACATAACACAGGTGACTGTGAGCGGAGCTAGCCGAAGACACTCAGCTATGTATGTCGGCACTCGGCTTTGCTTACAGTCACGAAGTCAGGACTGCGAGAGAAGCTGGGCAAGGCTGCAAATGACACTGATAAGGCTGCAGATGGAGGCTGCAAGGCTGCAAATGACACTGACAAGGCTGCAATGTCACTGGGCAAGGCTGCAAATGACACTGACGAGGCTGCAGATTGACACTGATAAGGCTGCAAATGGAGGCTGCAAGGCTGCAAATGACACTGACAAGGCTGCAATGTCACTGGGCAAGGCTGAAAATGACACTGACAAGGCTGCAAGGCTGCAAATGACACTGATAAGGCTGCAGATGGAGGCTGCAAGGCTGCAAATGACACTGACAAGGCTGCAAGGCTGCAAATGACA
The DNA here is from genome assembly GCF_042186555.1 of Aquarana catesbeiana. Classification (NCBI taxonomy): domain Eukaryota; kingdom Metazoa; phylum Chordata; class Amphibia; order Anura; family Ranidae; genus Aquarana; species Aquarana catesbeiana. Next base: position 67,244,506 of record NC_133332.1, read on the forward strand.
CTGACAAGGCTGCAAATGACACTGGACAAGCATGCAGATGGATGCTGTGCAAGGCTGCATTGATGAGCATTTAAATGTAAGTTTTTTCCTTAAATAATTTTTTTCCTTAAAATTCCTTAAACTCTTATCTTGAGGTTTGCTGATTGGTTATTGGCAGTTGCTTAGTGCCTCGTTTACCGTACTGCCGTCGAGAAAACCTGTCTGCATTAGAAAATGATGTAATGGCGGACAAACGGTATCAGAGTGGCGCGCTTAAAAGAAAACAAAAGGTTTAAGGTAATGTATAGAAGGTAGGGCCTGAAAGTGGCTCAAGCCCCGGGGCCCCCACCACCCTAAGTCCTGCCCTGACCCCCTCCCTTTAGAGTGTAAGCTCTACGAGCAGGGCCCTCCTGTCCCTTCTGTATTGAACTGTACTGTAATTGTGTTGTCCCCCCTCTACATTGTAAAGCGCTGCGTAAACTGTTGGCGCTATATAAATCGTGTATAATAATAATGCGGGGTCCTGGGTTTAGTAACACTTTAAGTGGATGGTGTGGCTCTCTGCCACGTATTTGGGAACTAGCCACGATTTGCAGCATGTCTGCACACTCATCTGTGATGGGGAGGGTTCCCATGCAAGCTCACAGATGCTGCAAGGTCCCGGATACCAGAAACCAGTGATGATTATGCACATGCATGGGCATCCCCCGGTGCACAGATATGCCACATGTCTCTGCCATTTCCCAAATACCTGGCACAGACCTGCAGTACATCTGTCCATGCCCAGGACATTTAAAGATGGTGGTGTGGAAGAGGGGCAGCAGGAGGCAAATATTACAGGAGCAAATTCCTCTTTATCAGGCAGTCAAATTGGATAATCAAGAGGGCTGCCCATATGTACATAAATAAATATGAACTATAAACAGGGACATTGTTATTACAGTAGAATTTTCACACATTGATAAGATTGCTTAAATTGAGTTGACCCTTTATGCATGTATAGCTATAAAAACCCATCAGAACATGGACTATAGTTCCCCTTGTAGATGCTCATGTGCACCTAAATATTTGATAAAAACACCAGAAAATCCTCTGTCACTGTCAGTGTCTACCTAGCATTTTATCCCTGCCAGATTGTGATTCTGTGTCTTTTTTATCTAATCAATTTATTCTCAGTTCTCTTATCTCTCCTCACACCACTTAGCAGGCACATTAATAATCGGAGGTTAGAGCAGGCAGGCTTATGCACACTTCTTTTCTATCTGTACTGCCTATGGTGTCCATCTAGCAGGATGATTTCAGGACTAAGTAGACATCAATGTTCCTTTTTTTAGGTCATTGAGACATTGGTCTGTGCTTTATCCAAATCTCTTCCTCTTTTTTATACTTTTGATCCGCCACTTCTGTGCGCACATTTGTAAAAGCGAGACTCTTTTGGATTATTATATTTAGAATGTTGAGTGTATGCTTCATTTTCGTTTATAGAGCATTTTGGAAGTTTTTTTTTTTTTTTATAGAGGTCAGATTTGTTTTGGTCTATGCATGATGAATTCAATCTCAGAAATAAATTAATACTTTGATACTCTATCGGGCATCTATTGTTGCTGGGGGGGGGGGATTCTATTGTTGCTGGGTTGGGATCTAATGTTGCTAGGGGGATCTATCATTGGTGGGGGGGGGTCTATTGTTGCTGGCTGCAGGGAATTTATCTTACTGCTTTTCTTGTTATCAATTCTTGTTAACACATTGCATACAAATTACTCCACAAGATGATACTTAGTTCTGTATTCTCTAAAAGGGGCAGTACTGGGAGGTGGGTAGGGGTGGAACCAAGGGGCGGTGCTCAGAAGTCAGCAGGGGGGCAGCGACAAGGGGTGACTAATGACAAGATGACGGATAATCCAACGCAGTTGCAGCTTCCTCAGGGGTTCAAAGGGTGTTGTTTAGCAGGGTTACTTCTGAAGATAAACTTCTATATACCAAGGCTCCTTACAGCCACCTGGAATTGACTGGGATGCCTGTGTTCCCCACATTCAAAGTGCAAAGCAGTGGCGGCTGGTGTTAAATTATTTTTTTTTGGGGGGGGGCGGCAAACAACCCCCCCCTGATCAGACAGTCAGTCAGGTCAGTCACAGGCACCCCCCCACCAGTTGGTTGGTCCCAAGCCCCGCATTTACCCCATCTAGGTCACAGGCAGCGCTTCCTCCGGGCGGCGTCTCTTCCTCCTGGTGCTTCACAACGGCTTCCTCTGCATCTCCTCCCTCCTCCTCCTCCTTGGCGGCCAATAGGATCGCTTCTCCTCTTGGCCAATCGGGTGACGGGTCTCCGGATCTGCTTCCTGATTGGCCGGGAGGAGAATCAAGAAGACAATATTAATTTTCTATTATTTCGCTATTATCACACAACTGGGTGGGCTCGGGGCACAGTGCTGTGCGCCCCAAGCCCACCCTAATCACGTGCTTCACAGAAAAAAAAACCCTCTCCATTGGAATCCATACGTCCGGCGCACTGCATGTAGATTAGGGGCCGGCGCCCCTGCACTCTGCATTACAGGCCGCCACTGGTGCAAAGGTGAATTGTGATCCAGTAACCCTGCTCAACCATACCTTTAAACCCCTGAGGAAGCTGCAACTGCAAAATGCGTTGGGTTATTCATCATCTTCCCACCTCATCTATGTATCACACATATGTGGAACATTTATTTTATTTATCACTGTGATTGGTCTATGGGGGGGCACTTCAGGGTGGCTGAGCTGTTTATATCTTATCTTGCATATATTTTAGGGGATTAATTCCCCAAAAACCTTTTACGATGAATTGTAATACAACAATATGACTTTCTAAGTTGCTTTCTGTCAAATTCTATATATTAAGGAAGGGATCTCCAAACTTTCTAAACAAAGGGCCAAGTTAACAGTCCTTCAGACTTTAGGGGGGCTGGAGTGTGGCCAACTGAAGTAGAAAAACATCCTAACATCAGTGGGAGGAATAGTGCTCCATCTTTGGTATTAGGGGGAGGAATTTCACTGCATCATTGGTGTCAGTGGCAGAAATAGTGTCCCTTTGTTGGTGTCAGTGGGAGGAATAGTGCTCCATCATTGGTGTCAGTGGCAGGAAAAGTGCCCCGTTATTGGTGTCAGTGGGAGGAATAGTGCCTCAATGTTGTTGTCAGTGGAATGAATAGTACCTCATTTTTGGTGTCTGTGAGAGGAATAGTGCCTCAAGGGCCAGATAAAGGCAAGCAAAGGGCCGCATTTAGCCCCTGGGCCACAGTTTGGAGGCCACTGTATTAAGGCATGAGGTGCTAATATGTTCAGTTGGACCTAATACTATAATTTGCATAATTTCTTGCACACTCGAGATTCTGCTTGTATAAGTACAATAGGCTTTTGTAAAGCATTTGCAGAGCTTTCAGCAAGCATCAGGCAGCTTTGTAAAAAACAACCTTGAGCTCTATTCGGAGATGTTAAAGCAGACGTCAAAGCAAACAATATAAACATTCCCATCGTTCTCTCTTTATCCCCGTCAATCATACAGAGATAATTCTGTAAATACTTTGCTTTATTTATCAGATATTCACTATTTGAAACCTTTTGACATCATCATGGGTTCTAGAAAAGCTCTCTCTGTAGCAGCTGCTAGTGGGAGGGGTTGGCAGGGCACCCTGTATGCCTTTCTTCACATGTAGTCATGTGCTCCCAAGAGTCCTCAGCCATCATTGATTCACTGGGCTGGCTCATGCACCTTCCTTTTTGAAAGTCTGCCAGCCTTGCATGGACAAGGATAGAGTAGCAGAAAACACCCCTATGATCTCTGCAGCATCAAGCAAGATGTGGAGTTATTGGGTGGTCTGCATTAGCATGCAGATGGCTTCGTATAACCCCTACATGTGAGGTCAGCAGTATGAAGATGAGGACTACAGGTGGTAAGCTCTAGCTGGCACTCCACAAAGATCTTGAAAATAATCTTTGCAAAATCAAAACTTTGTGATTGTAAAGTCTCGTTTTTTTTTAATTAAAAATAACAAACATGTTATGCTTACCTCCTTTGTGCAGTGGATTTGCACAGAGCAGCTCAGATCCTCCTCTTCTTGGGTCCCTCTTCTGCTCTCCTGGCCCCTCCCTCCTGTTGGGTGCCCCCACAGCAAGCAGCTTACTATGGGGGCATCCAAGCCAAGTCACAGCTCCCTGTGTCCATTCAAACACGAAGCTGCGGCCCAGCCCTGCCCCCTTTCTATTCTCATTGGCTGACTGACTTTGATTGACAGCAGCAGGAGCCAATGGCGCCACGCTGCTGTTTCAGCCAATGAACAGGGGAGTCCTGGATGGCTGACACATTCCTACAACATCGCTGGAGCTGGAGGGACCTCAGGTAAGTAAGCAGGGGGGCTGCTGCACACAGAAGGCTTTTTATCTTAATGCATAGAAAAGCATGCTTGTTATACTCACTGTGGAACCTGTGGGGTTAGTCCACTGTATTGTGTAAAAAGGCTGTTTAATCCTGTCTTCTCTGATCCTCCCCTACTTCCACAGTCCCCAATCCATCTGCTGGTAGTACAGAGCCTTGGTGGTACCCTGCATATCCTCAGTTTGGTGTGTATTGCTAGAGAGTTTTTTTTTTTCTTGGGAGTGTGCATGTGATCAGCACAGGGCCAATCAGTACTGTCCAGACAGAGGGTCAGGGGTCCTGCAGCCTCATAGGACAGTCAGAGTAGAATAAAAACCCCTCCTACAAGCTTTAACCAGACACTGATAGAAGTCACAAGACTGCTATATACTGCTGATGAGAAAAGGTATTTAGCCATTTATATTTACTAAAACTATAGCATTTACATGTTCTGTGTACTGTGGGAGACCAGATAAAGTGAATGCAGGGTCCTGGGTTTAGTAACACTTTAAGCCCACAGGCTAAATTAGAGATATTCAGTTGATTCCCCCATCAACATTAACAGAATGGATGGAAGAAGCTTCCCTGCCAGCTATTGTATTCGGCACCCGCAGCTGCCTGATAATAGTGGCACTGCTGAACAGTGACTGCATCTTATCAGTCACATTCCCTGTTGGTCTGATAATTTTGATTTATAAATCAACTTTTGTCAAGCTGGTACTTTTGAATTTCAGTCAGTTCAGCAGAAATTGGATAAAAATCCAGCCATCTATGGGGGCCTTTAAGCCTAGTACACATCGCTAATTTTTTTTCATTAAACCCAGCGGTTCACAGCTCAGGTCAAAGCCACTGTACTAACAATCTGATGTCAGTACAGCGATCTTCCCTGCTGTTCTATTGTGCTCTGACAGGGGGACCCCCCCCCCCAGCCAGAACGCTCTGGTCAGCTCTCTCAGCCATTGGCTAAGAGTGCTGATCGGGGGCTGGATGGCTGCTGGTTTTCCAGCATGCTCGTCTGACAGAAGCCACCAGGAAGCCATTGGCTCCCGCTGCTGTCCATCAAATCCAGTGACACAGGAGCCGGAGGGGCAGGGCCGAGTCCTACTGTCTGTGTCAAGAGATGCAGCAGCGGGACTCATGAGCGCACCCGCACGGGTGCCCCACAGGGAATGCGGGTCTCCGTGGGGGCACCCAATGCTGAGGAGGAGCCAGGATCGCCGACGGGACACCCCGGAAGAGATGGATCGGGGCTGCTCTGTACAAAACCCTTGCACAGAGCAGGTTAGTATAACATGTTTGTTCTAAAAAAAAAAAAAAAAAAAAAGAAACAAACCTTTACAATCACTTTAAGTCACAGTCAACAGCCAACATTTCAGGGACACAAAGGAACCCTTTATCAAAGTAATAAAATCTAAAAGTGGAACTAAACTCATTGATTTAACATTTCCAAAAAACAGTTACATTCCTGGCACGTACGGGGAATGTAGACATCACATTTGCTTGTGCTCTCAACCAAACTGCCAAACCACGAAAAGCCTGGTGTCATAACTAATCACATGTGCAGCATCATGGCAGGTAAAGATCAAACACATGGCTAAAAACGATAGGAGGGTTTTAATCCTACTAAGAAGACACAGAGTGTTGGCTTCTTCATCAATTTTTGACCAAGTACCTCCCAAAAACTTGCACCAGCCCACAAATATTCTATAACAGGCCAAGTCCAACCTTGACCAGGCAAATGGCGGCTGTGGTTTCTATCATTCTACAAATAGCAGACTTGACTCTTGGTAAGCTACAGGAAAATTTGTTTCCCAACCCAAACCTCAGTAAAGGTGCCATTTCCTGGCGAAGCGCAATTCCTTGTTTTCAGCAAAAGATCTGAACAAATTAATGGGGTGGGCAACTACATCTAGGATGGAACAGGACCTGGGGGTCCTAGTAGATGATAGGCTCAGTAATGGCATGCAATGCCAAGCTGCTTCTAACAAAGCAAACAGAATATTGGCATGCATTAAAAAGGGGATTAATTCCAGAGATCAAACGATAATTCCCCCACTCCACAAGACTCTGGTCCGGCCGCACCTAGAGTATGCTGTCCAGTTCTGGGCACCAGTCCTCAGGAAGGATGTACTGGAAATGGAGCGAGTACAAAGAAGGGCAACAAAGCTAATTAAGGGTCTGGAGGATATTAGTTATGAGGAAAGGTTGCGAGCACTGAACTTATTCTCTCTGGAGAAGAGACGCTTGAGAGGGGATATGATTTCAATATACAAATACCGTACTGGTGACCTCACATTAGGGATAAAAAAAATTTGCGGAAGAGAGTTTAACAAGACACGTGGCCACTCATTAAAATTAGAAGAAAAGAGGTTTAACCTTAAAGGGGTTGTAAAGGTAATTTTTTTTTTTATTTAAAATAACAAACATATCATACTTACCTTCACTGTGCAGCTCGTTCTGCACAGAGTGGCCCCGAACCTGGTCTTCTGGGGTCCCTCGGCGGCTGTTTCAGCTCCTCCCCGCAAGCATTTACCACCTTAATGCGAGCTCCCTCGCATGGTGGTGAGTGCTTGCGGGCGCGCTCCCGTGATACAGCCGGCGGCTATAGCCGCTCGCTGTATCACTCGGCCCCGCCCCCCGGCGCGCCGCGTCATCGGATGTGATTGACAGCAGCGCGAGCCAATGGCTGCGCTGCTTTCAATCCATCCACTGCAGCCAATCAGCGACCAGGCTGAGCTGCAATGAGGACGAGCAGCGAAGATTCGAGGCGTCAGGTAAGTAAAACGGGGGGGCTGGGGGCGGCGGTACTGTCAAAAGTTTTTTCACCTTAATGCATAGAATGCATTAAGGTGAAACAATTTTTATCTTTACAACCCCTTTAAACTACGTAGAGGGTTCTTTACTGTAATAGCGGCAAGGATGTGGAATTCCCTTCCACAGGCGGTGGTCTCAGCGGGGAGCATCGATAGTTTCAAGAAACTATTAGATAAGCACCTGAATGACCGCAACATACAGGGATATACAATGTAATACTGACACATAATCACACACATAGGTTGGACTTGATGGACTTGTGTCTTTTTTCGACCTCACCTACTATGTAACTATGTGCATAGTTCTGTGTAACCTACAATGAATCAACACTTACGTATTCATAACCCATGGATTACATGACTGGTTGTAGAGTGCAATAATCATCATACGCAAATGTGCCTGAAAAATCTCAGATTTGCTCGTTTACAGCGCACCATGAAAAAGTTCTGCTTATTTTACAGTGGCAAGCTTAAGCTGGATTGGCAGCCCAAGCCACCCTGTGCAATGAGGAGATACTGATAGCAGATCATTGCAGCATAGCAGAGTCCTATCCGCCCACCACTTCTGCTGAACCAAGACACTGTTTTTTTTTTTTTTTCTTTGCTACCGCATTTTAATCACCCGATAGGGAGCGTGGGCTGAGTGTTTCTGTGTGAGTGAGAGGAGCTTTCACAGTATTAATGATAGATGGATCACTTCAACTAAAGAAGCATCAGAACACAGGCTTCTCACTCCTTTCTAATCTACTGGGTAAGCAGGACATTTCTAAAGTGAGGAAGCTTCACACACCTGCTAGTTTAGGCATATATTTCCCAGTGTCACTTGTGATGAGGGCTGTGCATAAAATCTGTAATAGGAAAAAGCCACCCATCTACCCCTGATACATACAAATGAGAAAACACGCTTCTGCATCACCAGTTCTACTGGCTTCATGATGCAAATCCCTCAACCTAGTGCTAGTTACAGACATAAAAAAGGTAGTGCCTAGTCCATATTCATCCCATCACACATCATACAAAAAAAAAAAAAATTGCTGCAGAAATAAAGTGCAGACACCAAGAGGTGCAGGAACCTCCAAAATCCTGCCATTGCTGCCAAAGTCCTGCTGATAATGACAAAGCTTACCTGCCCTTCCTGCCTCCTGCACATTTCAATTGGACAATGAGGCAACCTATAATATTGATGGCCAATAGCAGTGTATACAAGGTGGGAGGTACAATTCTTTACAAGAAATGGTAGGCAGAGGCTTCACTGTTTATATTTTAAAATGGCTTTTTAGAAACCTTGCGCAATTTGCAAAAGAAGAGGCACCATTGCTCGGATTATATATATTTTATCCAAAAATATATTAAAAAAATAACATTTAAATCATATCATCAGCTGTACCTTTGGCATTACATTCCCAGGCACTGGACTGTGTGGTATATAGAAGCTGGTTTATGGCAATGCTCAGATAGATATGTTGCTCAACTCTATAAGAACAAGGGATTGTACTATATAAACCCTAGTAGACACGAACACTTCTCACATACCCTGTTGCCCCCATATCCATTTTTTCAGTCCACGTCCATGCATGGCGTCTCCACCTTCACTTCCTGCATTCCGCATTTGCATATCATTCTGTACATCTGCTTAAGCTCCTAAAGAAGCGCTCTTTAGCATGAAACATGTTGAGCAGGAATTAATTATCCCAGGTTGCAGCAGCCCCCAACTGAGTGTCATCAGCGCACAGAGTATCTTTAGGCAAGGCTTTTTTTCTCAGAGAATAGGTGCAGGAACTCCCCCTGTCTGAGTCATGACTCTGCCCCCTACCCACCGCTGACCACCGTCCCTTGATTCCACCCCCTACCTACCTACCAGTACGGCCCCTTTTAGAGAATACAGAACCAAGTATTGTTTTGTGGTGCTAAATCATTTCTATGAAACATGTTGATGATAAAAAGAAAAGCAGTAAAATAGATCCCCTGCAGTCAGCAACAGTAGAATCCCAGCAATAGATCCCCACACAACAATAGACTCCCCCAGCAACAATGGACTGCACCCCAACAACAATAGATTCCCTGCAGCAACAGCGAACCACCCACAACAAAATATCACACCCAGTAACATAATATCCACCCAAGCAACATTAGACCCCCCCAGCAGCAACAACAGATCTACCAGCAGCCAGCATCAAGAGATCCTCCAGCAGCCAGTAAAAATAGATCTCTCCCTCAACAGTAGATCCCTTCCAGCAACATAAGACCCCCCAGCAACAATAGATTCCCCATCAGCAACAATAGACCCTCACACAAAATCAGATCCCCACCAGTGACAATAGATCCCCCAGCAGCCAACATCAATAGACCCTCCAGCACACCCCATGCTATTATATACATTCAGTGCTGGAGGTGCCGGAACTGCGTTCCCCCGCGTTCCTGCTGAAAAAAAGCCCTGTGTTTAGGTGTTAATCATTAGCATATTTATATGTCAGAGAGCCTAGTAAACCATGTGGGACAGATTGGTACAATTTTGGAACAATGCACACTTTTTGATAAGATTCAATTTTAAACGTTGTTTTTTATATAGTTTTTTTTAATAAAGATGTACACATTTTAATATACTGAGTGCTGATGCCTAAAAAGTCCATCTTCTGTTACAAATTTCTTTCTGGTTAATGTTAGGACGTGGCGTAGCTTATCTTATTGGTGTCCATAGTGTCACCCTGTAGTGACATATCTTCCTGCCTATTGGTTATAAGGCCTGGTTCACACTTATGCAGGTTGCAGTTGATGCATATTCCAGGTGCATTTTGCATTTTTTAATACACATTTTTGATTCATTGAAGTCTATGGAACCAAAAACACAACCTGCTGGTCCCTGGCCCTTTCCATAAAGTGTGAAAATGACCCATAGGAAACCATGTTAAATGGACTGTAGTGTATTTCTGCAAAACTGAAAACGCACTAAAAATTGCATAGGTGTGAACCAAGCCTGAATGAGGCCTTCAAGCCACAAAACATGTTTATTTGTAGAAGTATTTTCCATTTCAATAATTTTATTCATTTTCAAGACAGAAGTAACAACAGTAATGCAGGGGCAGTGGAACGTTTTGCAATAATAACAGACAAGCAGGGGTGATATTAGTGGAATACAATAATCCAGCCATTCTCAACCAGAGTTCTGTGGAACCCTAGGATTTCTCAAGAGGTTCCTTGGACTGTGGTTGACTGACCTCCCATTTGATGGTGTCTGTATAGTTGCAGAACCAATGCCACTTGGCAAAGCCAGTGGCATGACACTAATTATCTTTTTAGCTATCCATAGGTAGAATTCTGACCAGCAGAAGAAGCATTTTTGCCATTACCATCCGATGAGTTGGTTTAAGTAAGGTTTCCCCAAGACCTGAAAATTATTTTAGGGGCTTCTCTGGGGTAAAAAAGTTGAGAAAGGCTGCAATAAATGGTCAACAAATGCAGGAAATTATACCAGGTGCCCCTTAATGGGGCCTTGTGATGTGTGTAACCTGGAGGGTCCCCCAACCAGAGTGGTATGCGGGAAAGAAAGGGGGAGCAGAGAGGGAAAGGGAAGAATAGAAGTGGGTGAGGGGAAGAGAGGCAGGGAGAATGTAAAGCGAAATGGCAGGAATGTAGGAAGGGGGAAGGTAAAGGTGAGAGGGTGGGCAAATAAAGGAAGAGAGAGTGTCTTCTCTAATGAACTCGGGATCAAATATAGGATGTAAAACTATAAATAACTATCATGGGAAGAGGATTTGGGGGAAATAATAACAGAAGAGCAGTGGAGTAGGATAGTGGAATTGAGTCCCCAGGTATCAATTTCCCCCTCACAGAAGATATCACAGTTATTTTTCTTACATAGAGTTTACTATACTCCAAAGAAGCTTTTTCGGTTCGGTTATAGGGCTGATGCCAAATGCCCAAGGTGTCAAGAGACAGGTGACTTGATACATATGATGCGGAGATGCCCAAAGCTATTTGGGTACTGGGCAGGGATATTGAAAGTCATTAATAGTACTTTTGGGACCAAGTTGGAGCCAGATGGCACTGTATGTTTGCTGGGAAATATTGAGGAAATGATTGCGTCGGTAAACATTAAAATGGTAGTAATAAGGTGTTTATTTCAAGCATGAAAATAATTGCCCAGAATTCGAAATCAGCGAGGCCTCTGACACTTGAAGAATGGGTCAAAGTGATGGATGCCATTGTATGGAGGGAAAAAGTGGTATTTACCAGACAAGAGAACTTTGAAAGATTTTTAAAGTTGTGGCAGTTATGGCTAGATAAAATGGGTTGTCCACCATAAAGGTGTCTACAAGGTCGATAGAGAGGTCACACCAAATATTAAGCTGCGCTATAAATTGATTTGGAATTCCCTACCCAAACCTTTGCAAGTTATAAGTATACAGTTGTGCATATATGGAATATCATTCACTAACACCAGTGATAAGTGCACAAACAAAAAATGAATTAAACATTTTTGGAGCGATAGAGAGGTCAGTTGAAAGAGCTGGAGGACCTGATTGGGAAGATGAGGGGAGAGTGGAGGGGACAGGGATGGGGGAGAGTAGAGAGAGAAAGTGGAGTAAAATAAAGCATATATATTCACAATGTAAATCAACACGGTGCACGGATAAGATGGTCTATATTGGAATATAGGGAGGGTTGAAGGGGGTGGGGGGGGGGGGGTAAGAGCAGGATGGGGTATAAATCATATAGAATAAACAGATGTGTCAGGGTGGAAGTATAAGCAGTACCCTCTTTTAGGGCAAGTGGATTAAATATGAATTGTGTTTAAGATAAGTTTATATAAAATTATTTTAAGTTTGATATTATGCACGGCATTGTAAAATTAACTATGTTACAGTAATATGTCCTTGGCCCTCGCTATTTCTGTTTTTTTGTGTATGGTTATTTAAAATCATTAAAAAAAAAAATTTTTGAATTAAAAAAAAAAAAAAATAACCAAGACTAGAAAGATTAGAAGACAGAAAAACAATTAAGCCCGGGTTCCCTCACCTTAAAAACCTGACCTGTGAACCATTAAGGATGTTAGACAGCTTCTTATTGATTAGCATTGCGTTCAAGCGCTCTTTAACTTCTTGAAGATTAACCTTGGGCCTCTTCCAGGCTTTGGCTATAGTTAGTTTGGCAGCCAAAAATAAGTATTTGTAGAAGCATTTTACTGACTCTCTAAATTGGTATACTAACAGCTGTAAACAATCTTCTCTCATTTAATTGTGACAACTATGTAAATTCTCCACCACAATGGTCATTTTTTTAATGTCTATCCTAAATTATTTGACAGTGTTCAGTCAGTTTATAAAGAAACTACCCTATGGCAGCCCCAGATGCATAGGCTCTGCTTCGGGGCTATGTACCCATTCCATACGTCAAACTCAGCCGTGCAGATGAGTCTGTACAGCCAATGCTTATCCATTTACTTATATAGGCTGCCTGCATGCCGCTACATGCTAGCACAAAAAGGTATATAAAGGTGCTCTCTGTCCACGTGAATGACCCCCTAAAATTATTGAAAGCAAGTTTTGTAATGACATTAACATGTTAAAGCTGTTAGTTAGTAGTGGTTGGGTGTAGATCTACTTTAGTGCCACAAAGTGAACAAATTACACTGCATTTATTGAATGATATATTTTACTAATATGTTATAAAATAAATACCCTAAATGTATTTTTTCAGTACACCCAAGCTCTTAATTTATGTTACACACATATTATTCCTAATCTACACTAAGAAAGATTACATTTTTGCCCCTGTCCTTGTCGCTTCGCAACTCACATTTTGCTGAATATGGTTATTTTTCCTTGTTTGTGAGACATTTTCTAATATATACATATTGAATGTCAACTCTTTAAAGAAGAGCTTTAGCCAGGGTCCCAAAATCAGAAAACTGTAGCTGCTGACTTTTAATAAATAGAAACTCTCCTGTCCCAGGATCCAGCACCCTCCTCACTGGGGGAGGCAGCTCTTCACAGGTTTTTGGGTCCCTGGTGCCGGCATGCTAACTGCGGAAATCTGGCTGTGACTTGTGGCGGTTTCACAGCCAGGTCCCCACTGCGCATGTTCGATCCCTGCTGCACATTGTGAATGGTCCCTAAACAAGCGAGCTGGAGAGTGAAGTTCCGCTTTAAAGTGGAACTTCACTCGTAATCAACATTGACTATTTTGAATCCTTATGCTGCTAGCATTAGTAAATAGATAGGGAAGTATATTATATTTAGGTGTTTTAAAACTGTTTTTTACATTTCTTTAGTTACTTCCTGGTTTCTATGCCTAGGCAAATTATCTCATACATCCCAGGAGTCTTCAGGAGGGGAGGTGGAGTTTTCTCAGCTAAGCACACCCTCCTGCCTGAGCTAAGGGCAAATGGATTTAAGGAAGTAAAAGCTGCATGAATCATCTGCCCTTAATTAAGGTGGCCATGGCCAGAAACGCTAGGGAGTGTAGTTCCGCTTTAAGTATATTTAAAGCCAATCACTAAAATATCATGGTAATGTAATATTTTCTTTCTTTTCCAAGTATTCAATATTTTCATTAAAATAATACCTATTGATCCTGCATGAAGGTCCTTGTTCAGGCAATTCCAATTATAGGGTGACAACACTGTGCCCCTGTCTCACAACTGTGTTCTTGCATTGTCACCCTGTTATAGTCATTGTCACACATTCTGATTGAGGCTACAGGTGGCCGTTTCAACACACATTAGGAATGGACTGTTTCTCAAGTAGGAAGCCCACCCTGAGAAATGCCATGGAGCCACGGTTGGACTGTATGTAGGTAGAAAGAGGCTGCAGGAGCACAGTAGCATTGACATGCACAAAATATTTTTAAAAAATTGAGCAAATATTTAAACAGAAATTGTTTATGTTAGGTTTTACATCTACTTTGTTATAATAGTGCCGCTTTACCTTTTAGGCATAGGTGTGTGTGCTGTTATTCACGTGTATTCTCTCCTTGTCAAATCAGAAATGTCAGTCCAGTGTCAAGCTGTGGTGTGCCAAGTAATTCTCCATGCTTAACACTATGGAGAGAAATCTGTGATTGGAGAAGAGGCCAGTCACATGACTTTCACTGGTCACTTGACAAGGCTTTCCTTCAGACCTTTTTTTTTTTTGTGTTTAAATTCCATGCATTTGAATGTCACCCAGCTTCAGAATCACAAAGCAGGGAGTGCACAACTCACATTTGTAAAGCATACTTTTGTGTATGTGCTCTTTTAAAGTAACATTATGACTGCTTTATGGCCAAACCGCTTTAAAACGAAGACCCTATATTTTAATATTGTATATTTAGCCCCCTGTTCATAAATGGGGCTATAATGTAAAGTAAAGTTTTTGGCTGAGCTGTAAACAGCTCAGATTGATTGTACATAGTTTATTGGTTCTGTCATAAATTTGACTGTGTTGTGCATTTCCCACTGTTGCCAGTAGGTGTCACTAGTACCACAGGACAGTGTGAGAAACTAGGTTGAGCTGTAATGAATATTCTTTTTCCAGAAACAGCCCAGTAGGAGGTTCTTAGCCACTGTGCATTCTGGGAAGGGGTATTAATTGTCTGATGCCATGTGCTTTAGTCAGTTCTTACCTTGTGGCCCTCCAGGCCTGAGGCTACGTTGATGCAAGCTCTGCAAGTAGGCCCAGAAGCCTGTCTGGGGCCTACTAGCCCGGAGGTGGTCCTTAGGCTGTCTTGCCTGTTTGGAAGAAGCTGAGCCAAGCTGAGGAGATCCAGGGGAGGACCCTACCTGGAGAGAGCCAGGATGAAGGTTGGTATCTCAGAAGGGCCTGGTAACTCGTTTGGAGGATGCACCTACATCTAACTATATTTTTTTAATATCTTGTACATCTAACTATCCTCACAGTACTGCTGGGTAGGCTTAAAGGTTCTGATACTGTGAAGCTGCTCTACAATCTAATCAAGGTAATACATTCCTGGCTGCTAAGTTTGTGAGAGAGGCTTATCCAGAAATCTTACTGGTTGCTAGGTCTGTTTGAGAGACCTACCCAGGTATTCAAGATCTGCTGAAAGAAAGTTGTGTTTTGTCCTTTGATTCAAGGAGTCTGTAAGTGATCCGCTAAAAAGGTATCTGAAACCCCTCAACCTCTTTTCTACAACCTTTCTCAAGTTTTAATTAAAGCGTTGAAAAATACCTAAAGTGACTGGCGCCCACATTTGTTCTAACATCCCATTATAGCCATGGACTCAGCCCTGGGGTGAATGTCCCTGTATCTGGAGGTACCCTCTTTGCTCCCAGTATACCCAGGGGGGTGCTACAATATTTTTTATCAATTCAGTCACATGCTTATATATAGTCCTCCCACTGATTAGTTCTGGGTCATCACAGCATTGCTTTCATTTGAATTTTCTTATTAGCGTGAAAAAGGTTGTGACCTTTCCTCATTAGCAAGTTATTGATTACTAATTTATTTGTGCCAGTCTGCTGCTAGGTATCCCATAAATTTTCTAGTTATTGATATTGGGAGCATGTGAAGGGAAGCCTATTGCATGGACATATACAGTGAATGCATATATAATAACCTATCCTCACCTATTTCAGTTCCGAGCCAGCAGCAGCCACTGACAGAATTTATTCTAAGCATCTATATTTAGATTCTGGGAATTGTGCGATATGTTATAATGCTGCATGGTACAATGGGTTTTGTAATAAAAAGGTCCTACTTTGGGGAAAATTCTAATGCAGTTACATCAATGAAAAATCAAGCAATAAATAAACCATGTGAAGCTAAGTCGGTAATACCCAAACTAATTCAACATGAGAAACAAATTTAGGAGAGAACTGAAGTGTAATTTCCTTAATTGCATATTTTGAGTTATTATTGTAATACCTACCTGGAAGTAATTCTTGTTGAGATTTCCACATTTTTACATGCTTGATGTTCCATATTTTAATTATTGTCTTTCATATCCACATTTGTAAATACTCCTTCTAGCAGTTATCTGAGTTTCAGCACATTTTAGCATTCCTGCTCAAAGCTGAACTTCGGGCAGATATAAAATAAATAAATTAAAGCAGTTCTGTAGTAATTAATAAATCATTAAATGTGTTTTTTAAATGCAGCTGGTTTAAAGCCCAACTCTCAGCCCCCTGACATCCAATCATCCTCCCTAAAGGGTCCCCTGCATGAATGTTTTGCACTTTTTTAAAAATAAGTTTATAAAGTGTTTTTAGATGTCTTCTGACCAGTCATGTGACACCCTGGGTCTTATGCCCCGTACACACGGTCAGATTTTCCGACAGAAAATGTGTGATAGGACCTTGTTGTCGGAAATTCCGACCGTGTGTAGGCTCCATCACACATTTTCCATCGGATTTTCCGACACACAAAGTTTGAGAGCAGGATATAAAATTTTCCGACAACAAAATCCGTTGTCGGAAATTCCGATCGTGTGTACACAAATCCGACGGACAAAGTGCCACGCATGCTCAGAATAAATAAAGAGATGAAAGCTATTGGCCACTGCCCCGTTTATAGTCCCGACGTACGTGTTTTACATCACCGCGTTTAGAACGATCGGATTTTCCAACAACTTTGTGTGACCGTGTGTATGCAAGACAAGTTTGAGCCAACATCCGTCGGAAAAAATCCTAGGATTTTGTTGTCGGAATGTCCGAACAAAGTCCGACCGTGTGTACGGGGCATTACTCTTTGCATTTTCTCCAGCCTGGGTTGGCCCACTGCTGATGTTGAGCACGATGCTGATGTAAGTACCTAAGCATTGCACTCTGCTCCATAATACTATCATTGAAGGGTGCCATTGTAATGCCCTTTTAGGGGCAGACTTTGACGCTAATTCATTCATAGTATAGCTTCAGGCTTCTGGGTTGAATGGCACTTAACGTTACTCAGGCAAGAAGACTGAGGATATTGTGTAGGGTTCTTTACTGTAAGAATGGTAAAGATGTGGAACTCTCTTCCACAATATGTGGTTTCAGTGGGAAGTGTGGCGAGTTTCAAAAAACTTTTAGATAGACATCTTATTGAACACAATATACAGGGATATGGGAAGTGGTAGATACATAGATACATAAATACATACACCCACACAGGTTGAACTGGATGGACTTGCATCTTTATTTAACCTTACCAACTATGAAGCTATAAGTAGTGGGAGATCTGCTTCAGAGTAAAGGTGAGTATTTATTATGTAGCCTGCCTTGGGGGCCCATTGAAACAACAAAAAAAAATGCCAAACATTTTAAATGTGATGTGGTTTTAGCCTCTTACAATCCCTATAAAGCAGCACTCTGATTGGAAGAGGGAAGGGCAAGCCTGGGAGCCAATCAGATCTGCTGCATGCAAATCTGCTGACACAGAACATGCTGATAGGAGGTGTAAGCAGAGGGATGACCACATCCATCTGCTGATGTTTTTTCAATTTTCTGGAGGCAGGCTGGGGTTGGAGAAAGGACACCACTGTATACCTTTAACTTTAAATGGTCTACCTGGCTGGTTTGTGCAATGGAAATGTGTAAATCTCAGGACTGGATGAACAGGCACTCAGACTTAAATATACTGTAATGGGAAAAGTGAGTCTCTCTAAAGATCACTCCATGACCCACTTATTCTCACCTTTGCAATGCCCCTACCACCCCTTATCCCCATTTAGGGCACTGAAAAATACCCAGTGCTTTATGGGTACAAATTACCACAATCACACAAGGGAGGGGGGGACATAATCAACCCTGTGTAAGCTCCAAGACCATCAGTCACAGGGCTTACACAAGGTCAGGATTTCTGAAGAAAGGATTGACAGGGAATTTTGGGGAAAGTGAGTATAAGTTGGTTAAGGTTGGAAGGGGGGTATTTAAAAAAGTCACTTTACCCTGATAGGGGAGTTTGGTGCTGATTTTATGGTACAGATGTTTTTTGCTTGTATTTTGGCGCAAACTATTTTCAATGTAATGTCATTAGCATGTTGTACTACAAATTATTTTGGTTATGATGATAAATTTAGGTTTAATGGTTGGGTTTAGGGGTTAGATTTTTGGTTCTGATGAGTTATGCTGCGTACACACGGTTGGATTTTCCGACGGGAAATGTTCGATGGGAGCTTGTTGTTAGTAATTCCGACCATGTGTAGGCTCCATCGGACATTTTCCGTCGGAATTTCCGACAAACAAAATTTGAGGTCTGGATCTCAAATTTTCCGAAAGCAAAATCCGTTGTCGTAAATTCCGATCGTGTGTACACAATTCCGACGCACAAAGTTCCACACATGCTTGGAATCAAGCAGAAGAGCCACACTGGCTATTGAACTTCATTTTTTCTTGGCTCGTCATACATGTTGTACGTCACTGCGTTCTTGGCGATCGGAATTTCCGACAAGATTTGTGTGACCGTGTGTATGCAAGACAAGTTTGAGCCAACATCCGTCGGAAAAAAAACATGGACGGAATGTGCGATCGTGTGTACGCGGCATTAGGGTTAAAACCAATGCACCCTAAAAGAACAACATTTTGATCACACCCAAAACTGAAAAACTCAAGTACCTTCCATGCTTAGCTTTGCAATGATGGTAATAAGGAAGGATAGGGAATGACTGGAAGCTCCAAAATTTCGAAGAAGCCAGTGGAAGGTTCGGTCCACCACCATCCTCTTATAACTGAACTTACGAACCAACCACTTGAACGTCAAGTTAAATTGTATTTTCAACTTTAGGGTCAAATTTGAGAAACCTTCCACCATATGTTTGTTGTGTGTTCCCATTCAGGGTAAATTCTCGATATGTCAACGGGTGCACATATAATGAGGAACACCGTACTTCTGACTCCAACAAGTTCCTTTGATCTGTGCGAACAGTCACCTGCAGGCTCCTCTTTAGGGACTTCAGGCTGCAGTCACATGCTCACTCCAACACATACAGGGTAGGGTCAATAGTCCTGCATTGCATATGATGGTGGCAAAGTGTTGTTCCTGCTGGAGAGAGGAGTATGGTAAGTAATAATGCCTGTTCAGCTCACCTTAAACTAAACAAGCATTTAAACCTTGAAGTGTGAACAGTAGAAGGGTTGGTTTTTTTTTCATGTTCCCAGTGTTTATCTTTAAAGCAGTACTCGACTGCCCCACCTCCCCTCCAATTTTTTTTCCCACTTTCATGTACTCACAAAGCGAATCCAGCATTGTTCCGCTTCAACCCGCTGTTCGGGTGCCACACAGCTGATCCCGCACAGTCATGTGTTGCCTCTTTCAAGTGTAGGCACCCAACTCTGATGACACTTCGGCCCTGGCCCCTCCAGGCCGGCTACTCTGTGTGTCGATCCTGCAGCCTCCTGGGAGATATGATCCAAGTATCCCAGGAGGCTGCAGGACCGGGTACTCATCACTGACACAGAACAGAATGTCAGGAGGGGGCAGGGCTAAAAAAAAATATAGAAAGAAAGGCAAGAACAGAAAACTTCCCTCAGTTTTGCTTGGGCAGGGTGTTAAAACGGAACTAACTCCCATCAATGAAGGAGGCCAGCTTCTACATCTTTAACCTTTGATAGAACCTATAGTGTTCAAATCTAGTTTGCAACTGGTAGTCAGATCTGCCAGCACAGTGTAGACAAGGTTACGGAAAACACACTTCCCCAGCCCCCATAAATAAAGAGAACTATGTAGGATTTAAAGTTATCCTATATGAATGAGAACATGTAACATGTAAATTAGGCTTTATCCCAAGTTGGCTGCCAAAGTGGAAATACCCTTTAACCTTTCTTCACATTTCACAAAGCAATTTCTGTAACTCTGAATGATTTCAAAGTTTAAATCTTCAGCCCTGGCCACCGAATCACCCATTTTCTTTGTGCTGGTGCTTGTAATTAAGAATGTCAGCCGAGAAAATCCTGTTCTCTTCTGTTCCCAGATTATCTCCACTTCAGATATCTGCTGTCATGCTTTAATTCTGCACTCTTAGATTCCAAGCCAATGCATTTGATTCTGCTGAGCAAAGAAGACAAATTAAATCCATGTCAGCTCTTTTCCTTCTTTCATTATAACTTTAACCCGCACAAATCAAAACAGCACCTAGTTTAAAACCGGGGGCAGAATATTTGATTTGAAAATAAAATAGAATCCCTCAAACCGTCTGCCAGGAATTTTAATTTCTACATTCACAGTGCTTTTCTTTCTCTTGAGTGACAGGACTGTACTGGTGCCTAGGGGTGGACTCACCCAGGCCAAAGAATGGATCCAACCAGAGCTGCTTGTGATGTCACTCCAAATTATCATTGTTTAACAGCCTGGATACTCCAGGACAGATGTACCAACTGTCATTCCTATCATCTGGAGGTTTGAAAACTACTTACTACATTTAACGGGCCATACACTGTTAGATTTTTGTTCAAATGTTTGTACAGAATTCTTAAAAATCTTCCAGTCTTATGAGAACCTTTGAGGCCACAGACCGCTGACATCCTTCAATATGTAGTAGGTTGTGAAGCATAGTGGGTGCAAAGGTGGTAAAAGTCATTGGGCGCCAGACACTTCTTGGATGCAAAAGAGGTTTTATTTTTTTTAACATCCTTTTATATTTTGCAAGGGAAAGTGGGTTGGGGCCAGGACACCCTTAAGTAGTTGCAATTTCAATAGGAAGATCCTGAGACTTCAGTAGGAGGACAGCCGTACAGGGAAAGGCCCCAGCAAGGTGCCAATTCTGCACGTTTAGGTTTGCTGTCCCCTATGGCTATAGTACTTAACAGTTCCTAACTCAAACGTAACAGTTCTCTCAGCTTTACTACAACTTCTTCTTGTAGTTCTTCAGCCCCTTGAGCTCCTGGTCTCTCACTGAACCCTCTGATTCACTAACTCTGAATCCTGCGAGCTCCTAAAGGCTTTTGCGGTGGTATCTCCCTCAAGTGTCACCCACACTTTCCTGCTGGCTCCCTAGCTTGGCACTTTGGATACCTTCAAGCTTCAGCCCTGCTGACCAGCTCAGTCCCTAACTTGACACACAAGGCTGCTCTGCAAGAGTCACCTCCTCTGGTTGGGTCCCTGACTTGATCACCGCCTGAAGTTTCCCGATTCTCCACCGTGTCCGTTCGGTAAGCTTCCCTTCTACCTCCGACAACGACAGGTTCTCCGGCCAACAGAACCTTCACTTTTGGTTGGACTGTAAGCTGCAGTCCCTACCCTGCACTGCCCTCTTACTTCTGGATAGGCCCTCACACAGCCTGGCACCCAGATGCCCCCGGGATAGGTCCAATCTCCGACCTAGCAGCCCGGGGCAGACGACATACGTCCACCCAGACGGCAGTCCAGGTGGCACAGAACTTAGATCACCTGACTCCACCCAAATATATAGGCTCTCCCAGCAGGCCAAGGAATTCAAGAAAACCCCTGCCCATTGGCTGAGATACCCCATATATCCATAACCTGACCTTGAGTTGTCCTTCTCATATCTAGTACCATCAAGTGCCTGGCCACCTAGTGGTAGAAGAGAAAAGCACAACAAGGCCAAAATTAGGGAGAAATCAATAGATCTCTGACAATTTAACTATGGTAGCTCCCCTGACAAGGAATTTGGTGAGGAGCTCCCTGACTAAACCCCAGTGCGCTACATATATATTATACATACAGTATATTAGAATGTACTTATAAATCCAATTTTGCATATACTATAGAGAAAACATATTTTTTTTATTGTTCTTATATATAACCTTTTACCATTCATAATCATGTAACAAACGAATGTTAGCAAGCCTAAAGGTTCTAATTACACATTAAACTTTTCTTAGCACTTGCACATTACAATAAGTACATTTTTCACCAACTGAGGACCACACTGACAGTTAGAATTTCATTTATCAGATAAGTAACAAGACCATTTTCCCATCTTTCACCTTCAATTTTTCTTATCATAACAGTCAAAAGCGCTTGTCATTTTTTTTTTTTTTTTCATATTAAACCATTAGAAAATCAAGCAATTCTTTTTTTTAGCAGTGAATGACATTCAAAACTAGATAAATTGCTTTGGATAATAGCTCCACTTTTTCTAAATAAGCCTAAAACTGGTCATTGCATTTTATTAACATTTTAAAGTGTAATTTTATTTAAAAAGAAAAAGTCATAGACGTAGCAGAAGGCTTTTGTTACTATTTGTTACATGCTTATTTTACAGTCACTTTTAAAATTCCTTTTTTAAATACGTTATTTGCTTGGAGGTTTACAATTTTGTGAGCTAGGTTTAAAGTGCATTTCTGGTTTTGCAGTTGAATTTGAGAAAACCCTGCTCTATGTTTGTTATGTGTTTCCATTCACACAGCATATCTAAAAAAAATACATGTTTCTATGTAGGTAGAGCATGTAAGGATTTTTTTTTAAACTCAAATATGTAAGGATTTTTAAGCAAGTAAAAAGCACTTAAAGCGGAGTTCTAACTGTGTACAATTTTTTTTTCTTTTTAAGATTAATATTTTGGATTAGAACTCATATATATAACTCACGTTTTTATGATCTATCGCTGCTCGATTGCCGATTTGCAATCAAAAGATATCTTTTTTTATTGTCTCCTGGCATTTTCCATTTTGCTTGTGGGCATGTGAAGCCCACAAGCACTATCTTCCAGGATCGGGTGCAGCATGCACCACCCATTCTCACGCATGCGCAGGAAGTACGGCACACTTCTGACCTTGCCATCACAATGGGCGGCGTCATCAGAAGTGCCTGCCCCGTTGTGATGGCAACAAAGCCCTCGGCGCTGCCCACTGACTCCTGGGAAATGATGACAAGCATCTCCCAGGAGCACTAGCGAGCACAGGCGCAGAGGGAAATGACGTCAGGCGCCATGGAGAGGAAGTGGCAGAATACAAAGGACCCCATAGCAACAGTGCTGGAGGGGTGAGTAAGAAAAAAAAAATCCAAATGTTTTTCCTGATGCTTAATGCTGTTGATTTCTGCAAAGTTTATTTTATGGGTGGAACTCCGCTTTAACTAGGTAACCAGCAATTTTTAAATATTTTATGCAACAAATATAAAGTAGGTGTTATCCCCATTTGGCTGCAAAAGTGGAAACACTCTGTAAGGGTTTGTTCACACTATCTGCATGCTAAACGCATTGTTTTAGTGTGCGGGCAGCTGTTAGTTTTTGCATGTAGTTAGCCATGGCTGGGGGGGGGGGGGTGTGAAGTGCACTTCAAAGCATATGTGTTTTTACTTTATTTTAAGTGCACAAAATGACAGTTCATTTATGTCTTAGCCAAGCATAGCGGTATGTTGCACTGCAGTGCGGTGACATGTGGTGCCTTCCTTTGCACTGCATTAAAATGTTACCAGTCTACATTTTACTGCAGCTGACTGCACCACACCTCTGGGCTACATTGCAATGTGAACTGGTCACCTAGAAAACCATTGCTTTCTATGTGCCCTGGAGGTGACTGGTGTTTGTCCAGTACAGGAAAATGCCAGTCACTGCACTATGGGGTTGATTTACTAAAGGTAGGGTTGTTCCGATACCACTTTTCTAAGACAAGTACAAGTACCGATACTTTTTTCAAGTACTCACCAATACCAATTACCGATACTTTTTATTTTTATGGGAGGGGGATCGAGGAGCACGGAGGGGGACCAGAGGGGCATGGAGGGGGACTGAAGAAGGATATGGGGGATGGTCAGGGGTGATCGGTAGACAAGTGCACTGACAAAAAATTTGTTCATTTTCATTTTCCTTTTTTATTTATTTTTTTTGCTTTTTTCGGAAATTCGAAAATCCGAAAATTTGAAAATCTGAAAAAAAGAAAGAAAATCACTAAAACTCGAAATAATAGCTAACTAATAATAACTATTAAATTATAGGTATTGGAATTTCCTTTCAAATTTGGCTGTTTGACAAACAGCCAAATTTGAAAGGAAATTCCAATACCTATAATTTATCAGTTATTTTTAGTTAGTTATTTCAGATTTTCGAGTTTTCTGATTTTCATTCTTTTGAATTTTCAGATTTTCATTCTTATTTTCGGATTTTCAAATTTCTAAATTTCCGAATTTTCTAATTTCTGAAATTCAGAATTTTCGAATTTAGAATTTTCAAATTTCCGAATTTCTGAAATTTCGTATTTCCGAACTTCCGAATTTCTCAAATTTCGAATTTTCGAATTCCTGAAATTTCCCATCTTCCGAAACTCCGAATTTCGAATTTTCCAATTCCCGAAATTTCGAATTTACGAATTCCGAATTTACGAATTTACGAAATTTAGGCATTTCGTATTTTCGGAAATTAGAAAATTCAGAAATTTCCGCATTTCGAATTTTTGGAAATTAGAAAATCCAGAATTTCGGAATTAACGAATTTAACAAAATTCGTTAGAAAGCAAATTCGGAACTAAACGAATTGCACATGTCTAGTGAATGGTGCGGTTCTGGAGAGGAGTTACAATCACTAATCTCCCTGTATAGATTTCAATAAAGCAGCTGAAAGCCAGGGGAGGGAGAGGAGGAGAAGCAGCTGTCAGCTGCTTTATTGAAATGTATACAGGGAGATCGTTGATTGTTACTCCTTCCCAAATCCGCAGCGATCACCCCTGACTGTCCAGGTATCAGATTAAGCATCGGAGCATTTGCCCGAATACAATTACTCGGGCAAATGCTCAGTAACGGCACCGATACCAATACTAGTATCGTTATCGGTGCAACCCTAACTAACAGCAAATAGACTGTGCACTTTGTGAAGTGCAGCTGCTTTAGAGCTTAGTAAATGGGGTAAATCTTCATTTTTGGAAAGATTACCCAATCACGTGCATGGATAATTACAAAGAAAACTGTATTTTTGCTTGCACATGATTGGATGATGGAAGTCAGCAGCACTTCTGCTCATTTACTAAGCTCTGGAGCAACTGCACTTGCAATTGCACCTGCACTTTTCAAAGTGCACAGTCTATTTGCCTTTAGTAAACCAACCCCTATGTGTCAGTGAGCCTACTTTGGTGCAATGAGGACATTCTGAAAATGCAAGTAGCCTGGAGATCCTAATAATCTCTTTGTGATGGGGGTTGATTTACTAAAACTGGAGAGTGCAAAATCTGGTGCAGCTCTGCATAGAAACCAATAAGCTTCCAGTTTTTATTTGTCATAGCTTAATTGAACAAGCTGAAGTTAGAAGCTGATTGTCTACCATGCACAACTGCACCAGATTTTGCACTCTCCAGTCTTAGCAAATCAACCCCACAGTGTATTTGGAGGAAATGGAACAAGGAAGCAAGAAAGAATCATAATCATCATAATCTGCATACTTTTTTTGTGACTCAGCATGTACTGAAGTCACTGGATAGACATGACAGTTGGGCTAATAGTTTTTTTCTTGGACAGAGTAGAGGAGAGTTAGAACCCCTGTCAGACTTTTGTTACGGTCTGTGTCTTCGCTGGGTAGAGTCACCCTCTGATGACCTTGGCCACTGGGATTCAAAGTGATAGGGGAAAAAGGGAAGAAGGGGTAACAAGCCCCAGGACTAACGGTGTTCGATAGACTAGGCAAGATAGAGACACATTTGTATCAATTAAAATTTAACAAATTCTATTAAACAATATTAAAAAACATGAGGAAATTAGACCATCAGTGTCAGGGTTATAGATTCCATTTGGTAGCATACATATAACAGATACCACTCAACATGTTTCACTATTGCAGCTTCTTCAGGAGTTTCTGGTAGGGAGTACGTTATGCTAGAAATAACAAAAGACAAGGATGAATTCTCATGTTGAGTTTGTTTAACTGGAATAGACAGCCAAGGTTGTCTACTATAAAATAAGTACATTTGGCCGGGATTGCCAGTACAAATATATTTAATGCATATAGGGGGTCGTATAAAAAAAAGGACATAAATATATATACAATTATAAACAAGCGGGGAGGAAATGAACCTCACCTGTGTTGCCAGAAAGAGCCAAGCATAAACCTAATTAAGTAATGGAAAAATTATACATCCTATATGGATTCAAAGCACCATCAACCACATGTCCTGTCCGGAGTGATCGCAAGAGGAAAAGAATTTTCAATGTCCCTGAGAAGGGAGAATTAAATGTATTTTAAAATATGCGCTTTAATATTCGGCCACCAGGGGTTGTAGAACACCCCGGGAGCCTATGAATAAAGTTGAGTGAATAGTAAACCAATTTACTACCTAATAGGGAAATAATATTTGAAATAGGAACCAAATGGTAACCAGCAGAATTCCCAGATTAAACTGGTACAGGGCTGGATACTAAACAAGAGCAATTCAGATTAGGGCATGGTCAAATACATGCATACCGGAACTGGACTTGAGGTTGTTATATTGATATAGTGTGCTGACAAACAGCAGGATCTGTAATATTAAAACAAAAGAACAACCTATGATCAAAAATAGAGTAGAGCAGAACACTTACCAATGTAGGAAGAACATCAGGGATACAGAGAGCTATTGGCAGAGGTGTTAACTCAAGCTCGGGCCTTACAAGCTATAACCCTGACACTGATGGTCTAATTTCTTCATGTTTTTTAACATTGTTTAGTAAAATTTGTTAAATTTTAATTGATACAAATGTGTCTCTATCTTGCCTAGTCTATCGAACACCGTTAAAGTCCTGGGGCTTGTTACTCCTTCTTCCCTTTTTCCACTATCTATGTTCATTGGGATGTGGTGTTCTTTCTGTTTTTTTCTGTCATGACTTTTCATTATTTGGGATTCAAAGTGAGTTAAAGTCCAAAATATTGAGCTGTTACTGAAACAGGAATGAAGAGGAAAACTTCCTTTGGGGGACACTAGTTCTGATGACAGCTGGAGAGAGATGTTTTGTCCTGTTCATGACAACAGCAATGGCGTCCCTACGGAGGGCAGAGCAGGCCCTGACCCCCCAACATTATGCTGTGCCCCACCATGTGCCCCCCCCAATTAAAAAAAAACATTTCTTTTTTTTTACAAAAAGGCAATGTCTAAGATGGAGAGCGTCCCCAGTCAGCTCCTGCGGGTGATTCCTCCCCCCTCCCTCTGCTTGCTGACACTGCATAATGCGAGCGCCCACACAACCACGCCCGCCCGATCTGCTCCTTCCCCTGCATCCTCATTGGCAGGGAGAAGAGCGAGTTGCAAGAAGGACTCCACCAGGACTCTCAGTTACTGAAAAAACAGACTGATTTCTCCCGTCCTTAGGACAGGAGAACCAGCCTGTAAATTACAAGAGATGCCAGACCAGCGCTGTCAATAGCAGGGGCAGGACAGCAAGAGGAGGCTGGGGAACCCCACAGTGGCAGAACACCAGGGCCCGGTGGCAAGACAACCTTTGCAACCCTGAGAGTTCTTCCACTGCCTTGGACCCTTATATTTTCTTGGTATGCTGGTGACATATATCTCTTGTTTTCTGCCACCCTGGGGGGCCCCAATACAGTAGGAAGGGAGCTCACTGCAGAACATGTGAAAGGGCCGTTGTGGGGTCATAGTAAAGGGCCCCAGGATATATATATAATTGCATTTTATAGTTGCCCCCCTACTTTTTTCCCTGTCCCCCCATGTGCCCCCCCTAAATATGAAAGCTGGAGATGCCACTGGACAACAGGACAAGACGTTAAAGACCAATTAACCTTTTAGCCTAGGTTCACACCTGTTCCTACAACCGCAACCACCCACATCCAAAACGCGTGGGGGGGACATTACTTCTCAATGGATCTAAAAATGCAGTGTGGGTGCAGCACCATTCAATTTCCCCACCGCTGCATTTTAAATATGGTGCTGGAACCTATTGCCTGCATGAAACACAGGCACAGAAGCCTATTCAAATGAATAGGCTGCCGTGCAAAAAGCGGCTCGCAGAGCCACAACAGTGTGAACCAGACCATTTAAGTTAGCTAAAAACATTGCAGGTGTATCAAAACAAAGGATGTGCAAATTCTTACAGGACCAAAAAAAAACAGCCACAAACTGAGTAGAAAAGCCTATCCCCTTTCATCATGATGTAGAGAGAAATCCTTGTTCCCTGTGAGATTGTATTGATTTTTTTTGCTGGTCCAATACACCATCTCAGACAGAACTCGCCAGGGAGCATGAGCTTTGCTGATTGCAGAGCTATAGGTCTGACTCATTAGGGGGTGTTTCAAAACTCTACAGAGAGACAACTGCTTTCCTACAGAGGACAATTGTCCTACTCTGCTTCTACTGGCAGGGGGCAGGCTTCTCTACTCTGTAGGCTGTGGCTACTGACGCTGCCATCACTCCTGCCATTCAGAACAGAGCACAGTGCAGGGCTGAAACAGCTGCTGGAGGGAGGATTCTGCTCTCTCCTCCCTCCAGCTGCAGGACTGGAATCCCCCCCCCCCGCCCCACCCACACCTTTCTCTGGCAGTTTCACTTTGTTGCACGACTGCAGGAACAACCCAGGGGCGGAGCCTCCCCTTTCCCAGCTATTGCTGCTTGCAGTGTAGGCAGGATAGGGATGCGGCCAGTGTAGCATCACATATGGTGACCCATCACATTTCGCTACCCGCTGGAGTGCGCATTCGCGATGCCGCCATATGCGTTCCAACACTTTTAGGACAAAACTCCACACCCCCCGCGGGCTCGCTCAGCATAATTATAATCTAACGCTATGTCCACTTGGATGGTGGGGCGTGAACCTGGACTTAGGGGTGGAGCTTTGTCGTAAAAGTGTTGGAACACATATGGCAGTGTCGCGCATGCGCACTCCAGCGGGTAGCGAAATGTGATGGGTCGCCATATGTGACGCTACATCAGCTTTGAAAATCCTGCCCGTCTGCCTGGAAGAGGGTGGCATGAGCAGAAAACAGCGAGTGTATGCTGAGGTAAGCACGGCTGGCAGTATTTGATGTCATGGATTAGAATCACTGCTGCTCCCTGTCCAACCCCAGAGCAAAAGAAGCTAGAATTGGGGAAGGGCATTGGTCCTAATGACAGTGAAATTTTAACCCACCACCCCCCTTCTGCATTTGTGGTCATGGGGGGGGGTTAAATTTCAGTGCCACTGACCACTAATGTCGGAGAGGGGGTTAATAATACTGACACTGACAGTGCTGGGGGTTATTACTGCATGCAGTGACACCTGTGCTGGGGGGTTTTATTGCATGTACTGACACCTGTGCTGGAGGTCACTGTTGTGTGCAATGACATCTGTTTTGGGGGTTATTAATGCGTCCATTGAGACCTGTGCTGGGGGTTATTAATTTGTCCACAGACATGTGTGGGGGTTATTAAAGCGTCCACTGACACCTGTGCTGGGGCTTATTAATGCATCCACAGGCACCTGTGCTGAGGGTTATTAATGCACCCCTTGACACCTGTGCTGGGGGTTATTAATGCATCCACAGACACCTGTGCTGGGGGTTATTAATGCATCCACAGACACCTGTGCTGGGGGTTATTAATGCATCCACTGACAACTGTGCTGGGGGTTATTAATACATCCACAGACACCTGTGCTGGGGGTTATTAATGCATCCCCTGAAACCTGTGCTGGGGGTTGTTAATGCACCCCCTGACACCTGTGCTGGGGGTTATTAATGCACCCCCTGACACCTGTGCTGGGGGTTATTAATGCACCCCCTGACACCTGTGCTGGGGGTTATTAATGCATCCCCTGACACCTGTGCTGGGGGTTATTAATGGATCCCCTGACACCTGTGCTGGGGGTTATTAATGCACCCCTGACACCTGTGCTGGGGGTTATTAATGCATCCACAGACACCTGTGCTGGGGGTTATTAATGCATCCACAGACACCTGTGCTGGGGTTATTAATGCATCCCCTCACACCTGTGCTGGGGGTTATTAATGCATCCACTGACACCTGTGCTGGTGGTTATTAATGCATGCCTTGACACATGTGCTGGGGGATATTAATGCATCCACAGACACCTGTGCTGGGGTTATTAATGCATCCCCTCACACCTGTGCTGGGGGTTATTAATGCATCCACTGACACCTGTGCTGGTGGTTATTAATGCATGCCCTGACACCTGTGCTGGGGGTTATTAATATATCCCCTGACACCTGTGCTGGGGGTTATTAATACATCCCCTGACACCTGTGCTGGGGCTTATTAATGCATCCCCTGACACCTGTGTTGGGGGTTATTAATGCATCCCCTGACACCTGTGCTGGGGCTTATTAATGCATCCCCTGACACCTGTGCTGGGGGTTATTAATATATCCCCTGACACCTGTGCTGGGGGTTATTAATATATTCCCTGACACCTGTGCTGGGGGTTATTAATGCACCCCAGACACCTGTGCTGGTGGTTATTAATGCATCCACAGACACCTGTGCTGGGGGTTATTAATGCATCCACAGACACCTGTGCTGGGGGTTATTAATGCATCCACAGACACCTGTGCTGGGGGTTATTAATGCATTCACAGACACCTGTGCTGGGGTTATTAATGCATCCCCTCACACCTGTGCTGGGGGTTATTAATGCATCCACAGACACCTGTGCTGGGGCTTATTAATGCATCCCCTGACACCTGTGCTGGGGCTTATTAATGCATCCCCTGACACCTGTGCTGGGGCTTATTAATGCATCCCCTGACACCTGTGCTGGGGCTTATTAATGCATCCCCTGACACCTGTGCTGGGGGTTATTAATATATCCCCTGACACCTGTGCTGGGGGTTATTAATGCATCCACTGACACCTGTGCTGGTGGTTATTAATGCATGCCCTGATACATGTGCTGGGGGATATTAATGCATCCACAGACACCTGTGCTGGGGTTTTTTAATATATCCCCTGACACCTGTGCTGGGGGTTATTAATACATCCCCTGACACCTGTGCTGGGGCTTATTAATGCATCCCCTGACACCTGTGCTGGGGGTTATTAATGCATCCCCTGACACCTGTGCTGGGGCTTATTAATGCATCCCCTGACACCTGTGCTGGGGGTTATTAATATATCCCCTGACACCTGTGCTGGGGGTTATTAATATATCCCCTGACACCTGTGCTGGGGGTTATTAATGCATCCACAGACACCTGTGCTGGGGGTTATTAATGCATCCACAGACACCTGTGCTGGGGGTTATTAATGCATCCACAGACACCTGTGCTGGGGTTATTAATGCATCCCCTCACACCTGTGCTGGGGTTATTAATGCATCCCCTCACACCTGTGCTGGGGGTTATTAATGCATGCCCTGACACATGTGCTGGGGGATATTAATGCATCCACAGACACCTGTGCTGGGGGTTATTAATATATCCCCTGACACCTGTGCTGGGGGTTATTAATACATCCCCTGACACCTGTGCTGGGGGTTATTAATGCATCCACAGACACCTGTGCTGGGGGTTATTAATGCATCCCCTGACACCTGTGCTGGGGCTTATTAATGCATCCACAGACACCTGTGCTGGGGCTTATTAATGCATCCCCTGACACCTGTGCTGGGGGTTATTAATATATCCCCTGACACCTGTGCTGGGGGTTATTAATATATCCCCTGACACCTGTGCTGGGGGTTGTTAATGCATCCACAGACACCTGTGCTGGGGGTTATTAATGCATCCCCTGACACCTGTGCTGGGGCTTATTAATGCATCCACAGACACCTGTGCTGGGGGTTATTAATATATCCCCTGACACCTGTGCTGGGGGTTGTTAATGCATCCACAGACACCTGTGCTGGGGGTTATTAATACATCCCCTGACACCTGTGCTGGGGCTTATTAATGCATCCCCTGACACCTGTGCTGGGGGTTTTTAATACATCCACAGACACCTGTGCTGGGGGTTATTAATGCATCCCCTGACACCTGTGCTGGGGCTTATTAATGCATCCACTGACAACTGTGCTGGGTGTTATTATGCGTCCACTGATGCCTGTGCTTGGGGTTATCAATTCACCCACTTGCAGGGGGGGGGGGGGGGTTGGGTTCAGGTCTTCTCGTCTTTTTTTTGCCTGATGTGACCCTGCAGTAATGCAGATATCTCCTGGCCCCAGTCTGTCGATATTGCTCTGTAAGGGGACAGACATACTGCATATCTCGTAACTCCTTTCCGTCTGCTACTGACTGTGCCCCGGGCTATTTTAGAGATCTGTTTACAAGACTCACAGTTTGCAAACAGAGTGATTCATGTTGCAGAAACGCACTATGCTCTGGGACTCCTGCCCTTTATTCCGGCCAATTAGCATCCTCTGAGCATCCTGAGCTCTGTGTTAGCCTGTTAATTGGGATAATGGGACCCTGGGGCCGAACCTCTATATTTTGGGGTATTCCTCATTAGTATGACCTCCTTGGTTTGAGGGAAGCTCCCTCTAAAGGTAAACTGTTATGTCTATTATATTAAATGGGATTTCATTATCCCAAAAAAATGGAAGTTTAAGCCTTTTAAACCCACTGCGTCCAGTTTTTTATAAAAGCAGTATGAACATGACCTATACAGGAGAACTCTAGTCTTTTTATTGCTTTGTTTTAGATATACTTCTGAAAGCAGTCAGCTTAATGTGAATATTCATTCTGTGAATTCTTGTCTCTTGGTTACTTCAGTAAATATCTTTGTAGAAAGTTTGGAGTTAACCCAATTTATGTTACATTTGATGTTTAAGTGATAATCTTTATTGACTTAACTAAAGCAGAACTAAACCCTGTTTCCCCAAACAGTTGCATTCAAAGCATGATATGAATGATAACTGTCACAGTGGCTCAACTGACCTGTCAAGCATTCAAATGTTTGGTGTCATAACTGATCATATTGTGCAGTACTATGACAACTGCAGATCAAATAGAAGTTAAGATGGCAGCTTCCTTGGCTGCAAAAGATAGGGAGATTTAGTTCTGCTTTACGTTGTTAAAGCGGAACTAAACCTATCAATTTAACGATTAAAAAAAACAGTTGGATTCCCCAGCATGCCATGAATACTAACTGTCATATTTGCTTGTGCTCTTAAGGGAGAAGTACAGCCAAAGCTTGTTTTGCTGTACTTCTCTTGTAGATCACAGGAGTGCAGTCCGTTATGCACTCCTGTGACCTGTTTTCAGCTAAAGCCCGCTGTCGGCTGATGTCACGGAACCAGTCCAGGCTTGGGAAAGATCGTGACCATATGTTCGAGATCCACTCACATGACTGGACCTACACCTGGCTCAGCCTCTCAGCGAACAGCTCAGAGCCTGAGCCAGCCGCTTCCACCCCCTCCACAGCCCAGTGCTGCAGTGAGCAAGGGGGTGGTAGAGCAGACAGCGGTGACTGGCAGTCCCCAGCTCTCTGCTCAGGGAGCTCTGAGACCGAGTGATCAGCAGTGTTTGATTGCTCTGTTCTCAGCCTTATGCCGCGTACACACAAGCAGACTTTTCGACCAGACTGGTCCGAGGGACTATCCAACGGACTTTCGACGGACTTCCAATGGACTTTCCGAATGAACGGACTTGCCTACACACGATCACACCAAAGTCCCACGGATTTGTATGTGATAACGTACAACCGGACTAAAATAAGGAAGTTGATAGCCAGTAGCCAATAGCTGCCCTAGCGTCGGTTTTAGACCATTGGACTAGCATACAGACGAGCGGATTTTTCGACCGGACTCGAGTCCGTCAGAAAGATTTGAAACATGTTTCATTTCTAGGTCCGTCGGACTTTTGGGGAAAAAAAAGCCCACTGGAGCCCACACACGATCAAATTGTCCGACGGAGTCCGCCGGACCAAGTCTGCCGGAAAGTCCGCTCGTGTGTACACAGCATTAGAGTCAGTGGGGGACAGATGCAGCATTGGACCGATACTGCATACATCTTGGTAAGTGTTATTCTACAATAAAATAAAATACCATACTGTCAAACCATCAAATGTCTGGGGTCATAACCGACCACATGTGATTTAGTTACACTTTAAAGAAGCAAGCTTTAAGAGTGACTTAGATCCCTTTTCAGGCTTTCTTATTATTGTTATTATTAGAGAATGGAAGAAGACAGTACAGTTATAATACAATTCAATATAAGTAAAATCAGAGGGCTCTGCTCATTAGAGCTTACAACCTGAAAGCTTTATAAAGCTGTTTGTTTATGGCCTGAAGAAGGGATGCTTGCATCTTTAATAACTAAACTTCGCCAATAAAGGGTATCACTTAAACTCCAAACTTTCCAAATATATTTGTAAATGAGGGCGGCCATAGTTATATATTACATATGCAGGCTCTTCTTCCTGCTTAGCTGTATTTCCTTATAGGGTGAATCCTGGACAGTCCGGGTTTTGAATCATGTGTCCGCCTGAAACCCAGACACAATATTCAGACAGGAATGTGGATTGGAACAGGGCCTGACAGGGGGGTGAGGGGGCACTATGCATGCCTTATTACTATTCTCTTTGGAGCACCCAAAGGTGTCCCAAGTTTAGTATAATCCTATAATGTATGCTAAAAACAAAAATGTTGCTGTGCACACTAAAGTGTTCGGGTTTGGCTTGAAGAAAAAGGGGCAACCCTACTGCCTTACCATTTCTCTTTCGGAATGCAAGTCTACCAGTCAGGCCTTGTCTGATTTAAACATTTCACTCTAGGTGACTGAGACTTTCTCAGCAGTTTTTTACATGGAAGAAAACTAATAACACATGATATACAGTGTTAGTCACTACAAGAAGCATCTACAAATCTTCATATGCAGTAAAGTATTAGAAATGCGGTACAGAAAACATATAAAAATGTACAAATGACATGAAATTGTATTTAAGTAAACATCACAATAATAACTCATGGTGTCACTTTACTCACTAAAAATACAATATAGTTTTCCTGTAAAGGAAATTATAAAGACAGAGTTTAGTACTGAATATGCCATGACAATGTTTGCAGGAAGGAGTGGGGGAATGGGGCTGTTCCAGGGACAACATAATAAGCAAGGTATAAGGTAGCTGGAATAGCACTTGGAGCAGCAGCAGCAGTGAGTAGAAGCAACTCTGACATACACAGAAAGGACACAGAAAAGGCGCTTCTAAAAAGACGCATTGCACAGATGGCTCCTTCATCAGACATTTGATGGTCAGAGGTCTGGTGAAGGAGCCATCTGCACATGCTCCGAAACGCGTAACCTCCCCCACCTGATGTCACTTCCAGTATGTGCATTCCACCGTGGTTCTGGAAGTTAGGCAGCCATCTTGCCTCCTTGCTCCTTCCCTTCTTCTGGAGAAGCTGGTCAGCTTCTCCCTGCAAAGGCTGTGATTATAGCCAGGAATCAAGACTATTGCACTGATTGCACTGGATCTTGTAAGTGTTTTTAATCGCTTATGGAATAAAATACTGCACTTAGAAGCGATTTTCTGTGTCCTTCATAAGAATGTTTGCATACACACTATTTTAAATTTTGTACCATGTGGCATACCTTAAAGCGGAACTTCAGTAATTTTTTCAGCTTTCCATCTATTAAATCTTCTGCCCTTGTTGTTTTAACTTTGGATAGTAAAACATTTTTTTTCTGCCAGTAAATACCTTATACAGCCCACTTCCTGTTTCTTGTCTAGTAAAAAGCCTAGGTGTATGACATCATGCACAGCTCTCTCTCTCTCTTACTCCCGTGAGAGTTTGCCAGGAAGGGAGGGGGGATGAGTCATAGGAGGGCCAATGGAACTGCAGAGCTGGAGGTGTGCCTCTGTGTGTCTGTGTAAATTCAGGAAGTGAAGAGGCAGAAGCTTCAGCTGCCCACAGTTAAAATGGATGCAGCCAGACTCAGTGAAGGGAGATTCTTGCAGCATATTTGGCAATTACAGAATCACAGTATATATAAAATAATATGGAAAGTGGTTGGAGGGAAGCTTCAGAATTACAAAGATGTTTTTATTACAAATTATGTGAGCAGACTGCAGTTCCTCTTTATTTCCTCAGGTCCTGGATTTTTAAGTATATATAAAAAAAAAAAAAACAGAAAGAGGATGTACCAGCCTAGTGCATTATCTTTAAAAACGATTTATTAAGAAGAATTCATGCTCCCACACCAATGGAAAGAACATTCTCATCATAAATAACCACATGAAAAACTGCCAGAACCGCTATGCATACTGGGAAGATGCCACACAGGTCTGCAAATGCTGGCGCGTTTCAAGAGGGTCCCCTCAGAGGGGACTTAGGCTTCACTCTTTATTATAATGCTTTGGCTGTAGGGGTGAAAAAAATTCTAATTCCTGGATTTGGGCTTTAACCTCTTGCTGACCAGGCCTTTTCTGGAACTTTTTGTTTTTTTTTTGTTTACAAGTTGTTTACAAGTTTAAATTAGTATTTTTTGCAAGAAAATGACTTAGAACCCCCAAACATTATATATATAGCAGAGACCCTAGAGAATAAAATGGTGATTATTGCAATATTTTATGTCGCACTGTATTTGTGCAGCGGTCTTTCAAATGCATTTTTTTGGGGAAAAAATACACTTTCATGAATTAAAAAAACACAACACAATAGTTACCCCATTTTTTTCTATAATGTAAAAGATGATTTTACGCCAAGTAAATATATATCTAACATGTCATGCTTTAAAATTGCACATGCTCATGGAATGGCGACAAACTACGGTACTTATAAATCTCCATAGTTGACATTGTAACATTTTTTGCAGGTTACCTGTTTAGAGATACAGAGGAGATCCTGTGCAAGAATTATTGCTCCTACGATCGCGGCGATATTGCGCATGTGTGGTTTGAACACTGTTTACATATGCGGGCACGACTTACATATGCGTTCGCTTCTGTGCACGAGAACGGAGGGATAGGACGCTTTACATTTTTTTTTCTTATTTATTTTACTTTATATTTTTACACTGTCCCTTTATTCTTTTTTTTTAATCACTTTTATTCCTATTACAGGGAACATAAACATCATGTCTTTAACCACTTCAGCCCCGGAAGAATTTACCCCCTTCCTGACCAGAGCACTTTTTGCGATTCGGCACTGCGTCGCTTTAACTGACAATTGCGCGGTCGTGCGACGTGGCTCCCAAACAAAACTGACATCCTTTTTTTCCCACAAATAGAGATTTCTTTTGGTGGTATTTGATCACCTCTGCGGTTTTTATTTTTTGCGCTATAAACAAAAAAATAGCGACAATTTTGAAAAAAACTCATTATTTTTTACTTTTAGCTATAGTAAATATCCCCAAAAAATAATTAAAAAAACATTTTTTTTCCTCAGTTTAGGCCAATATGTATTCTTGTACATATTTTTGGTTAAAAAAAAATCGCAATAAGCGTTTCTTGATTGGTTTGCGCAAAAGTTATAGCGTTTGCAAAATAGGGGATAGTTTTATGGCATTTCTATTAATAATTTTTTTTTACTAGTAATGGCGGCGATCAGCGATTTTTATTGTGACTGCGACATTATGGCGGACACATCGGACATTTTTGACACATTTTTGGGACCACTGTCATTTATACAGCAATCAGTGCTATAAAAATGCACTGATTCCTGTGTAAATGACACTGGCAGTGAAGGTGTTAACCACTAGGGGGCGGAGAGGGGTTAAGTCAGTACTAGGGAGTGTTTTCTAACTGTAGGGGGGATGGGCTAGCTGTGACACGTCACTGATCTCTGCTTCCGATGACAGGGAGCAGAGATCAGTGTCACTGTCACTAGTCAGAACAGGGAGATGCTCTTTACATCAGCATCTCCCCGTTAGTCCTCTCCGTGAGGCGATCGCGGGTACCCCCGCGGCGTTCGAGTCCGCGGGACCCACGACCTGACTTGTGGAGCTCCCGGCCGGCGCGCGTACCACCGCCGGCGCGCACGCAATGGCATGACGGGAAATTCAATGGGACTTACCTGTACGCCTATTTGCCCAGCCGTGCCATTCTGCCGACGTACATCGGCATGCACCGGGTATTTCTAAAGTTTGAAACATGAACCGGAAGTGACATCAGAGGTCCCTCTGGTCCTCCAGGGGCATAGAGCCAAGTGGGGGCTATCTTGCTCCCACTCGACTTTCTGCATAGCTATCGACAGCATCGGATCGCTTGCGGGCTTACGGCGGTGCGGAAATGACATTGGCACAGTGGGGGTCGTGGCTGGGATCACTTTTAGCGGACGCTAAAAGTGACCGTGAAGTAGTGGGAAAACTCCCCTGGGTTCCCTTTTAGCAGACGCCGAATTGCCCACAGAAAAAAATTATACGGGGGTTATGGCAGCTATCTGCTGCCTTAACAATGGTATTTAGCGTCAAAGTAATGATGTATATATACTGTGGGCGGTCGGCTGCTCTCCTAGAGGGTCTATCCTCATGGGTAAAGTGACTCTGGATCAATACTATCTATTCAATCTAAGAATCTATTTAAAGTGGAACTTTAGTCAGAAAATTAAGTCCTGCTAGATCACTTCAGGCTGGCCCCATTTGCAGCTATAGCTATGTAAAACATTAAAAATAAGCCTGTACTTTTTAAAATTCAGTAATACGCTGTCTCACCATGCTAATTTTTTGGTAGCATAATTATTAATGTGCAATGAATGTTCCTTGCCAAAGAACATTATTTTTTATCAAGCTGTTATGGGTAATGTTACGCTTGAAGCATCTATTAGGAATGTACTGTATATTTTGATCTTTTATTTTAGTCCTTGAAGCGGAAGTAAACCCATCGATTTAACAGTTTCAAAAAACAGTTACATTCCCAGCATGCATGGATTGCTGTTACATTAGTTGTGTTCTTAACCAAACTGTCAAACCATCCAATGGCTGGTGTCATAACTGATCACATGTGCAGCACCATGGCAGTTGCAGATCAATCAGAGGCCAAGATGGCAGCTTCGTTGGCTGAAAATGATAGGAGGGTTTATTTCCACTTTAACCTCCCTGGTGGTATGATTATGTCAGATTTTTTATGCTGAAATCGGTACAATTATTTTGCATGGAAATTTGACGTTTTATATTGTAGGCCTGTAATTCTTAGGAATAACTCACTTAAATCTGTCCAAACAAGTCCAGTAGACATCCCGAGTATGATCAAGTTTGAAACACGAAATCGTAAATTAAAATATAATAAATAACTATAAATAATAATAACAAATAATAATATAATAATAATAAAGATTATTCAATAATGTAATCAAATCAAAAACACTGAAATTTGCTCAGTTGCAGAATTGTCGCTTTCGTTACTTTCAGTGTTTGATGACGGATTTCCCCACAAATCACTATCGCTCAATTCTGCAAGTGATTCTAATTTATTATCGCTGTTTTCTAGCTGCTCTAAAACCACTTTTGATGTAAAGGACACTTTTTGGTTGCTATGGACAATCTCCAGTTTCCAGGCAGAAAGAACAGTATTTATAAATGATATAAAACTGCATGCAGGGCATTGGACAAACCACTAGGGACAAAAGGGAGGTTGATATAGTAATGTAATCTGTAAGATTACAGTGTACTGTATGCATATTGTGTTTTTTACTTTTTGAATTTGGCGCCGTTCTCCGTCTCCGTGCGACGCAACGCTCGCAGGGAAGGGAGCTTGGCTTCGTGATAGATCGAGCGGAGGACGGCTCACACACAGAGCGGGCAGACATCGCAGGATCCAGGGGACAGGGTAAGTAACCTCTACATGGATCCTGCGATGCGATCCCGAGTCTGGCTCGGGGTTACTGCTTTTGGTACTGAAAATCCACCCCGAGCCACACTCGGGAATACCACCAGGGAGGTTAATAACTTTTAAGATTACAAAAATGCTTAGGAATTTTTAAAAATGTTGATTTTTAAAAACAATAAAATCTATACATCCTGCCTTCAGATTGTTTTGCTGCTCCTACACCTTGATTCACTTGGTGGTCTGTTTTAGTAATCTTCATGTATTTTATAAGGACTGCGGGATGCAAGGGGGAGATTATTAACCACTTGTCGCCCACAATATAGAAATATGACGTCGGCAAAGTGGTTGTGAAATCCTGACCGGACATCA
Organism: Aquarana catesbeiana; assembly: GCF_042186555.1. Classification (NCBI taxonomy): domain Eukaryota; kingdom Metazoa; phylum Chordata; class Amphibia; order Anura; family Ranidae; genus Aquarana; species Aquarana catesbeiana. The sequence continues at coordinate 67,284,529 of NC_133332.1, forward strand.
TCTGACGTCGCCAGGATATCAAGCCGGGGGTGCGCATCGCGGCGATCGTTGTTGTGGTGTTTCAGTCTGACACACCACAACTCCGATCTAGGTAAAGAGTCTCTGATGGAGACTCTTTACCACGTGATCAGCCGTGTTCAATCACGGCTGATCGCAATGTAAACAGTAAGAGCCGTTGATCGGCTTTTCCTCACTCGCGTCTGTCAGACACAAGTAGAGAAGAGCCGATCGCCTTCTCTTCTGACAGGGCGGGTCTGTGCTGATTGATTATTAGCGCAGCACCCCTGAGGATGCCCACACTGGACCACCAGGGACGCCACCAGGACCACCAGGGATGCCCACCACTAGTCACCACCAGGTATGCTACCATAGACCACCTGGGATGCCAATCAGTGCCTACAATGGATGCAAATCAGTGCCCACAATGGGCATCACTGATTGGCAGGCATTATTGTTTGGTACTGATTGGCATCCATCAGTACCATCCATTAGTGTACATCAGTGCCACCTATCAGTGCCCATCCATGCTCATTCGTGCCACTTATCAGTGCCCATCCGTGCCACCTATCAGTGCCCATCCATGCCGCCTATCAGTGCCCATCCATGCCACCTATCAGTGCCCATCAGTGCCACCTATGTGTACCCAACAGTGCTGCATATCAGTGCCACCTATCAGTGCCCATCAGTGCCGCCTATCAGTGCCCCATCAGTGCCACATATTGGTGCCCATCATCAGTGCCACCTCATTGGTGCCACCTCATCGGTGCCCATCAGTGCCGCCTTATCAGTGCCCATCAGTGAAGGAGAAAACTTACTTATTTACAAAGTTTTGTAACAGAAACAAAAAAAAAACTTTTTTTTTCTAAATTTTTGGTCTTTTTTTTCTTTGTTTAGCAGAAAATAAAAATCCCAGAGGTGATCAAATACCACCAAAAGAAAGCTCTATTTGTGGGAACAAAATGATAAAAATTTTTTTGGTTACAGTGTAGCATGACCGCGCAATTGTCATATAAAGTGCGACAGCGCTGAAAGCTGAAAATTGGTCTGGGCTGGAAGGTGTATAAGTGCCCGGTAATGAAGTGGTTAATTGTCAATTGTCCCACACGCCAATAAAATACGAACGCAATTTGGTGAATACAGAGAGCTCAGGGAGTCCCTTTAATTTGAGAATAATTATGATTTTCGACCCAAAAGGAATTGATTTATTGCGAAAACTCAAATCAATTTCAGTTCTCCTGAGGTAAAAGGTCACCAGTGGCTGTAACAAAAATTGATTTGGTTTCATTTATCTCTAAAAATGATCGATATCAGAATAGAGGCCACAGGGAACATAGGTTCAAAATGATTATTCTTCCATGTAAACGTTTCCAAAAAATTCTCTTAGAACAGACACGCCAAATTTAAATGACACCAAGTGACACAGTATAGTAAATTTGGCAGCCAGTCTACTGAAGGCCATGCTTACCCGATTGCAAAACAAATACATCATTCTGGAAATTAACATAGCAATTGCAAATGCTGGGTACCTGACTGTCATGCTATTTTCTGCTTCAGCAACCATTTTTTTATTTATTTAAACAATGTATAAATGAGGAGCATTAACCTCCCTGGCGGTATGATTATTTCAGATTTTTGCGTCTCAAAGCGGTACAATTATTTTGCATAGAAATTTGGCGTTTTATATTGTAGGTATGTAATTCTTAGCAATAACACACTTAGATCTGTCCACCAAGTCTAGTAGATATCTAGTAGATATCCCGGGTATGATGAAGTTTGAAACACAAAATCATAAATTATAATATAATAAATAAATAGAAATAATTAAAAAAAATATATATATATATTAATAATAAAATAAATTTCCCCACGATTCACTATCGCTCAATTCTGCAAGTGTTCTAATTTACTATCGCTGTTTTTTAGCTGGTCTAAAGCCTTGACTTAAAGGGACACTTTTTGGTTGCTATGGACAATCTCAAGTTTCCAGGCAGAAAGAACAGTATATATAATATAAACCTGCATGCAGGGCACTGGACAAAGCATTGGGGACAAAAGGGATGTGAAATGATTTCATACAGTAATGTAATCTGTATCAGTGCAGAGCCCCCCATTGGTACAGAATCCCCCTCAGTACAGAGCCCCCATTAATACAGACCTCAGAACAGTGCGGACCGGAAGATACACACAGCCGTGTGTGTCCCTCGGGCTCCTCCTCCTCCTGTGTGAATGTAAACAGAGAGGAGGGGGAGGCGGCTTCAGTCCGCTGCGCTGCGCAAGCGCAAGACAGCGCAAGACCTGAGAAGCAAATCAGGTCAGCGGGCGGTGTTAGCGGTGCGTACCGCTACCTACGGGTGTCACCCCTCTGGCGGGTGTCACCCGGGTGCGGACCGCACACCCCCGCACCCACCTAACAACGCCATTGCCGCTGTCTGTCTCTACGGAGCCGCCCGGTGGCTCTTTCACCTATGGAGCCGTCGAGCCGCCCGGCGGCTCTCTCAATTACGGAGCCGCCCGCCGGCTCACTCACCCTCATTTCTCGGAGGGGGCAATTGCCCCGTTGCCCCCCCCTGGATCCGCCCCTGAGCCACACTCGGGAATATCATCAGGGAGGCTACATGCACCACTGTCATTTCTATGGTTTTTTTGACCCTTGTCACTTTCGACAAGGTAATGTTCCGGCAGGTAATTTGTAGAAATATATAAAGGTATGCGAAATAAGAAAAGGAAAACCTTATGCCAAATTGTATCATTACATTCACATTCTCACCACAATAACAATGAGAATAACAATTCTTCAAATGCTCATAGAGTGAAAACTCTTGTATTAACATATGTAAAGTGATTGTAAAGGTTTGTTTTTTATTGTTTTTTTTTTTTTTTAAATAAACATGTCATACTTACCTGCCCTGTGCAAGGGTTTTGCACAGAGCGGCCTGATCCTCCTTTTCTGGGGTCCCCCGGCGGTGCTCTTGGCCCCTCCTCTTCATTGAGTGCCCCCATGGGGTGCTTTCCATGGGTCCTGCGCCTGAGTCTTGCTGCTGCGTCCATTGACACAGACAGCAGGATCCGGCCCCCGTCCCCCAGCTCCCGTGTCACTGGATTTAATTGACAGAAGCGGGAGCCAATGGCTCCTGCTGCTATCAATCTATCCAATGAGGACTTGATTCAGCGGTTGGAGCTGCTGTGCTCATGCACATCGCTGGATCAGATCGGGTTCAGGTAAGAAAAAGTAGGGGTCTGGGGGGGCAGCTGCAGCACGGAAGGTTTTTCACCTTAATGCATAAAATGCATTAAGGTGAAAAACATGAGGGTTTAAAACTCCTTTAATATCCCTAGTGATTGTAGTACCCTCTAGTGTAGTTTTTTTTTATGTGTGTATAGTGTAGGTAAATTTTTGCAAGCCTGTCTGCGTTTTTTCCTGGGTTGGGCAGAGATCTAGGGAGAGCTGGATGACTCACAGGCAGCATCACTGAGACCTCCCCCTAATCCTAGAACGTACTGGAACCTTCTAGAAAAATGGGAGGGGAAGTAAGGTGTAGCTGCCTGGAGTATTCTGAGGGCCCTGACCAATCCCCAGCGTGGGTTGGCAGGGGCAGATCCCCTCAAAGGTCTGGGATGGAGCAGTCTGGGATGGGTGCAGAGCTAGTGAGGAGGATTGTGGTGGCACAGGCAGTGGAAAGGGGCAGCTGCAGCCAGGAGGGCTGGCAGTGCCCGAAGAGCTGGTACTGGGAGCAGTAGCCACATATAGGACAACTAGCACCAAGACTTTCATTTTTGCTACACCATAGGGGCCCGCGGTCCCGGCCTACAAAGGGCATTCAACCAGACCCGCTGAGATTGTACTGAGTCTGAAACCTGTGCTAGCTTGTCCTGGGAGTAATAGTCTGCAAGCAAGCGTGTGCTGGAGGTAGAAGAGGAGAGAATGTATATACTGGAGTGTATACAGTGCAAGTCCCTACAGAGTTTCATTGATCAAATGGGAATCCCACATTCACCAGTGGCCCTTACGGGGGGGGGGGGGGGTAGCACATGATGTTATTTAGTATATTAATATAATTTTTTTCTTCACATGCTTATTTTTAACATTCTTTATTTTTCATTTTGTACAGTCATACATACCAAGGGTGTGCTCAGTGTACACAAAAAGAGCAACCGCAAGTCAGTTTACATTAGTATCCTCACACAATGCAGACAGTTACCTTATCTCATAGGATATGGCATTCATCCATAGACGTGTGCACAGGGTGTGTCTGGGGGGTCGGCAACCCATCAATTGGGATCTACCTGTCAATTGCGGGCAGGTGATGGGTAGACCGCTATCCTTCCTGCCGGCCCCGATACCAATAACTCACTGTGTTCATTCACAACTGAACCATAGTAATCTGTGTTTACTATGCTTTGGTTTGTGAATGAACAGGAAGCCGCTCAGCATGGGGCACTTCCCATTCATTCACCAGTGCAGACGAGGCTGCAGAGAAACGGACTGGGGAATCCCTATCCTCAGTCCCTTTCTCTGTCTCAAAAGTGAGACATCAGGCATCTGAAAAACATCAGGCTCCAAAAAATTGTAAAAAAAAAAAAAATATATATATATATATATATATATATATATATATATATATATATATATATATATAAAATAAAATAGTAAAAATAAGGTCTGTGTGTGTGTTTAAATAAATAAATAAATACAAATTATATATATGTATACACACACACACACACGTATGTGTTTGAGTTTTGGGGTGCAAAACGCAGTAGGCTGCACACACCTATGCATTCATCTGTGTGATATCAACAATATAGACCAACTCTGCTTGAAGACTGACCTGCCGGTATCTGGTGTCGCTCATGACTTAATACCATTCCCTTATACCATTCACCAACATAATTGTTCTTCAAATTTTTTTTACATTGTTGGGAACAACCATGCAACGCTACCTAGAGTGCCTATAATTGTCAACTCTTATTCATGGTTAAAAGCTTTCTGTAAAGGAAAAAATAGGTTGCCGTAACTGCTTGAAAAGTATTAGCTGAAGCTGGGCTTTTGTTTGTCTCTTTCTTAAAGTGGAAAAGTCAGAAAATTAAGTCCTGGCAGATTACTCCATGCTGGCCCCTTTTGCGGGTATAGCTATTTGTATGTAAAACATTTAAGAAGTGCCTATACTGTGTAACCACTTCAGCCCTGGAAGATTTGGCTGCTCAATGAACAGGCAATTTTTTACGATACGGCACTGCACCGCTTTAACTGACAATTACGCAGTTGTGCGACATTGTACCCAAACAAAATTGACGTCCTTTTTTCCCACAAATAGAGCTTTCTTTTGGTGGTATTTGATCACCTCTGCGGTTTTTATTTTTTGCGCTATAAACAAAAGAGGAACGACAATTTTGAAAAAAAACACAATATCTTTTACTGTTTGCTATAATAAATATCCCAAATTAAAAAAATAAATAAATAATTTTTACCTCAGCTTAGGTCGATATGTATTCTTCTACATATTTTTGTTAAAAAAATCGCAATAAGCGCATATTATTTGGTTTGCGCAAAAGTTATATTGTCTACAAAATAGGGGATAGATTTATGGCATTTTTATTATTATTATTTTTTTATTTACTAGTAATGGTGGTAATCTGCGATTTTTATCAGGACTGCGATATTGCGGTGGACAAATTGGACACTTTTGACACATTTTTGAGACCATTGACAATTATACAGCGATCAGTGCTATAAAAATGCACTGATTACTGTATAAATGTCACTGGCAGTGAAGGGGTTAACGCTAGGGGGCAATCAAGGGGATAACTGTGTTCCCTAGGTGTGTTCTAACTGTAGGGGGGATGGGACTGACTAGGGGAGGAGAGAGATCGGTGTTCATCCTTAGTATGATCACACGATCTCTCTCCTCTCCCCTGAGAGAACGGGGATTTTTACCCACACAGATCCCGATTCTCGCTCTGTGACGAGCTATCGCGGGTGCCACTCGCATCGTCTCTGGGCACATGCTACAGGCACGCGCGCCTTCTACGGCGTCTTAGAGGGCCAACGTACAGTTACGGCGGCTCACACAGGGGAGCCAACCTGCTGCAGTAAAACTGTGGTGGCCGGTCGGGAACCAGTTAAAGTCCAGTAAGGCCCTGTTTCACGCTGCTTTACACGGCCTCAGCTGTCCTATATTCTCAGCACTGTGCCGATAATCAGAAAGTCACTGGACTGACAGCCTAAAGATTTAGTGCTGCTAAGGGAGAGGAAGCAACAGGAATGACACAGACCATGCTAAGGGAACACTGATTAGGGAGAGAGAAAAGAAAAGCAGGTGAGGCGACAGGACAAACTCTGCTGCCCGGGAGACACAAACCTTACAAGGATAGTGTCTTATCTTCTCTCCCTGATATTCTATCCTTTCTCATTGGCAGTGGCATTACTATGAACTTCAGCTTCTGCAGCCTTTCCCTCTAACTGAGCAAAGACATACAATCAAGGCTGAAAAAGCACACATTTTAGTTACAGAGGTGAAATGTGTGGATGTTGTAACACGCAGGGCCATTGCTACATTTTTATATCCTTTTCCATCTTTGTAAAGTTTCATTACTTTGTTACGCAGGTCTTTTGACTGTTCTTTTCTACCTTCCCATGGCTCAGTGTCTAGCCTGCTTAGTGCATCCATGTGAGAGCTAACAAACTTATTGACTATTTATACACAGACACTAATTGTGATTTAAAAAGCCACAAATGTGAGAAATTAACCTTTAATTGCCATTTTAACCTGTGTGTGCCACCTTCTGTGTCTGTACCAAGGCCAAACATTCCAGGATATGTAAACTTTTTTTATCAGGGCCATTTGGGTGATTTCTGTTATCATTATGATTTAAAAAGGATCCAAAAAACTATGTGATAATAAATGGCTTCATGTGATAGCTATCCTTAAATAAAAGACAGTTTTTTGGCATGATCAGTCATATTTTCAATATTAATGCCAAAATTTCACAATTTCTGCCAGGGTATGCAAACTTTTGAGCACGACTGTACACTTATTGGGATTTTCTTTACCAAAAATATGTTGTAAGATATTTTGGCCTAAATTTATGAAGAAATTCGATTTTTTTTCCAATTTTTTTTATTGGATATGTTTTAAAGTAAAAAATATTTTTTGTTTATAGCGCAAAAAATAATAAATGCAGAGGTGATCAAATACCACCAAAAGAAAGCTTTATTTGTGGGGGAAAAAAAATGACAGAAATTTTATTTGAGTACAACGTTGCATGCCCACAAAATTGTCAGTTAAAGTAATGCAGTGCTGTATCGCAAGAAATGGCCTGGTCATGAAGGTTAAGCGGAAACTTTTCTGCTATAAAACACATGTCAATTTTTATGGCTGTGTGAATAAGGCCTAAAGCCTTTTTTTAGCTTACATATTTTTTTATTTACTAAAAATTTGACATACTTTAAAAGGACATGCTGTACATAAACGGTTATGCACTGAGCAACATTTTTTTGTCACACAGCCAAAAGCAGCCAAATAGAAATATACATAAATAGTAATACTAAGTCGTAGTGCTTTTTTTTTTTTTTAGTTTTAAAAATAGATGATTGATAGATTGAGAAAACTGCTTCTGCAAAATTGCTATTTTAACAAAGTCCACTCAGACTCATGCCAGCTCATAAGGAACATTCTGCACTCCCTTTTTTTTCTGGGAATAATACATGGACCTAGGAATGATAGTAGATGTTGCTTTTTTTAACCCTTTCTCAGCTGCTAGTGGGGGGGGGGTAAAAGCTCCCCGCTAGTGGCTGAATAGCGCCGCAAAATTGACGGTAAAGCGCTGCTGAAAATAGCTGAGCTTTACCGCCGACGCACCCACCGCCCCAGTGTGAAAGGGGCCTTAACGAGAGTTCCCATAAGGGAGTGAGATGGAGAATGATACCTGCAAGCAGCAGAAGGGGCCATCTATTATCATTGGGATGTAAAGTCCTCAGAACCTGGAGTTCACCCTGAAGACACCAACACTGAAACATGCCTCCGAAGGACTTATGTCTGCATGAGAGCACCTCTGAAGGACTGTAATTGCTTGGATTTAACCTTTGCAGGTATGCCGGGGCAGCACAAGCCTGTAGTTAGGAGTAGAGATGTAGGAATAACCTTGAATTTGTACACTGGATTGTGGAATGTTCATTTGTGTACTTTTTCTAAGTAAAGTATTGAACTGTTTTCCTTGCCTGGTCTGAAGTTACTAAAGAGGTGTATCGCAACTAACAGGCACACATAGTTGTCGAGTGGGTCTTAACGCATTGTGGTATGAAGGAATTTGTGTGAAATGGAGTAATTTGAAGACATAAGTAGTTGCCAACGTAACGGAAGTATAACAAGCAGCTGGTCGGTAGTGTGTACCAGTTATAGGTGGTATGGCCTCTAGCAAAGGAGATGTTGTGGGCACTCCTTCTGCCAGTGAACTGTCTCCCAGAGCAATGGGAGTGGGTTCGCACCACAGGAGTGCACATGTGAAGCCCACGCAGAGTGCATGGTGGGGCCCACTCTGCTACTGGGGATTAGTAGTGGAAAACACTGGACTGGTGCATATGGACATTGGCTCAGAATGTCCCTCTTAAATGCAGATTACAGAGAAGGTGTGCATTGTCACAAGGAACCAAGAGTTAACTGGAGAACACACTACAGTGTCAGTGTGCATTGTTGTACATTCATCTCTAAGAGTAGAGGTCCACCTTAAGGTCAAGTATTCCCTTGCAGCAGCCTCAGCCTTGTCCCGGGGCATTGATGAAGATGGCACAAAGTAAAGGTACACCATGTGTGTAGCAAAGTGACCCTGTACAAGCCCAGAAGAACCCACCCCGTGGTAGGCCTCCTTTTCTGGGGTCCCCGTCGGTGCTCTTGGCTCCTCTTCTTCTCAGTGTGCCACCAGTAGAAGCCGCTTTCTATGGTGGGCTTAATCCCGAGTTGTGCTACCTGGGTCTATAGACACAGACAGAGCAGCTTGGACCCTGTCCCCTGCCCCCTGCCCCCCGCTCCCTCGTCACAGGATTTGGCTGCCAGCAGTCAGTGGTTCCTCAGGTAAGTACTTTTACCAAAACATTTTTTACCTTAATGTAAGGACTGCAATAAAGTAAAAAATGTTTAGGCTTTAAAACCACTTTAGTGACCACCCTATGGCTAAAGGGGATTAATGTGGAACCCGGAAGAATGGGCAGCAGAGATGACAGTGGCAGGGGACAGGTGCTTGGACATGAAAAATACCTCTGGGGTGGGGCCCTCAAGGGTGAAATGCTCATTATGTATAGAGGGTAAGGAAATAAGCAGGCTTACTAAACCTATCCCTCTCTCTGGTTGCCTCCAAAGCTTCCCTATTCTCCCTGAAGCTTCAGAATGTTGGTAGCCCCTCAGCGTCTTCACATACTAAGCAGGGCTATCAGCCCTGGCTTGTTGGCGGTGGGGGCGGGCATTTGACCGTGGCTTAGAGAGGAGGCCGCAAAGGATTGATTGCACTGCTGCAGACAAATATTTATTTAGGCAAGACAAGCATTTAACCCTTATAGTGGGGGGGGGGGTCTCACTACAGAGGTAGATTTTTTCTAATTTATGCAGTTGGGTTTAAGGTTTAGGAAGTAAACTACTGGCTTTTTTTTTCTGACCTGCAAAGTAAAGGTATAATGTGCTAGCATGCATTGTATACTAGCACATTATACAAAACTTACCTGCAAATAAAACCCTCCACCGATGCGTTATCACCGCTGTAGACCGCATCCATCTTCCTTCAGGGTCCGCAGACAACGGCTGTTTGACTGGCTGGAGCCCCATGACATCACTCCCGCCCATGCGTACCGGAGCCGCCAGTCGCGGCACAGGACTCTGAACGAGCAGCACAGGTGGCTGTTCCTTCAGAGCACATGCGCTGATGACGTCATCGGCTTCATATACAGTAAATATCTCCTAAACGGTGCATGTTTAGGAGATATTTACAGTACCTAAAGGTAAGCCTTATTATAGGCTTACCTACAGGTACAATTAATCGATGGGAGTTTTTAAGTCACTTTAAAGTGACTTTGTTGCTAAAATAATATTTTATTTGCTGTCTGTGACCTGTTGTGAAGATCTCCTTTCCTGAAGACACAACAAGATGTGAAGGGAAATTGCTGTGAGATAAGGGAAAGTTCTCTTATGCCGCGTACACACGAGCGGATTTTACGTCAGAAAAATCTTGGATGGTTTTTCAGACGGGATTCCGCTCCAGCTTGGCTTGCATACACACGGTCACACAAAAGTTTGCTGAACTTTCGTCCGTCAAGAACGCGGTGATGTACAACACTACGACGAGCCGAGAAAATGAAGTTCAATGCTTCCGAGCATGCGTCAAATTTTTTCCGAGCATGCGTAGGAATTTTGCACGTCGGAATTGCTACAGATGATCGCATTTTCGGATTGGAACTTTTTCAGACCGAAAAATTGAGAACCTGCTCTCAATCTTCTGCTGGCTGGAATTTGTTCAGCAAAAGTTCGATGGAGTATACACACGGTCGCATTTTCCGACCAAAAGCTCTCTTTTGCTGGCTGAATTTCCGATTGTGTGTACGCGGCATTAGATGAATGTCACTCAAACAGATGAAGATTTCCCCTCTATTTCTGTTCTAGTGTCAACTGTAAAATTAGGATTTCCCATCTCTTTCTTCAGGACAGATAGAGAGAGCGAATCCTCCCAGTGTGAGCACAGAAAGCAGCGAAAGCCTGATGGACGTTTTTTTTAAGCTTTTGGTTATGGCTCTAGATTTACTTTATCTACATTCTCATTCTGAGATAGGAGTGTATTGTTTTTTTTTTAAATTGCAGAACTATTCGTCCTGTGAAATCATTCTGTGTGAATGGGGGCAAAATCAAACTTCATTAGGACCAGTTCACACCACATGCAGCCCAGTGCGTTTTTTCTCTGCAACAAAAACACATGGATAGTAGGTTATATGGCTTCCAATGGCATAGGCCAGTTCCAGGGAGTTCCAGTTCCAGAAAAAAAAAGGTAGATTATGCTGTTTTTTCCCGCACTTGACTGTACTGGAACGTGGTAAAACGTATAAAAATTGCACCAGAATGCTCCGAAACACATAAAAAACAGGAAAAAAAGAAGAAAGAAAAAAAGCATCTGGAATGCATTAAAAATGTGCATGCAGAAATGCATCCAGAACAGATCTGGAATGTGTTTTTGTGGTGTGGACCAGTGCTAAGGGCTGATTCACACCACAGAAATGCAAACCAGATATGTTTCTGCATGTGCATTTTTGTCACATTTTTGAAGCGTTTCTGATGCATTTTTGATGCTTTCTGGTGCGTTTTTCCCCCTCCTTTTTTTCCTTCACCTTAAGGGTTAGTTCACACCACATGCATTACAGTGCTTTTTTTCTCTGCATCCCAAACGCATAGAAAGTAGGTTACATGGTTTTCAATGGCATAGTTCACACACTAGTGCTTGCCGTTCCAGTGCGTTCCTGCTTCCAGCCAATCAGGTCCGCCTGAAAAACTGGCAGGCGTACCTAATCAGACAGCCCGTGTGAAAGGGGCCCAAGGCCTCATGCACACAGGGCATTTGAATTTCTCCTCTGAATGCTTTTTACTCCTGGCAGACATGCCTAAAGCCATGTATTGCACACACGTTTAGATGCGTTTACATACCTCCCAACTTTTTGAGATGGGAACGAGGGACACCTGTTAGCAAACATATGTAGGCATAGGACACACACCCCATGCCACGCCCCCTTAAAGAAGAATTATACAAAAAATAATTAGTTAAACCCACAAGTGCTTTTTTTTTTACCACTACTATTTCTTTATATTGGCTTTTGAAATGCGCAAATGCAGCAAATTAGTAATTGGATGAAAAGTTTGGCACTGGGAAACCCTTTTCGAAAGATAAAAAGTGCATTTTATATACAAATATATAGATCAGATCAAAATGAGGGACACATGAGGAGTAAGGAGGGACAGAGGGACTTTGTTCCAAATCAGGGACAGTCCCTCGAAATCTGGGACAGTTGGGAGCTATGTGTTTAGGCGTGTCATGCATTTTAGAGTTGATGGATTCCATTTATTTTTATAAAAATAACAAACATATTATACTTACCTGCTCTGCGCAAGGGTTTTGCACAGAGCAGCCCCGATCCTCTTCTTCTGGGATCCCCTGCCAGCGCTTCAGGTCCCTCCTCTACGTTGAATGCCCCCTAGGGAAAGCTGCTTTGCTCCTGAGACCCCCTGCTGCGTGCATGGACAAAGGCAGCAGAACTCGGCCCTGCCCCCCGCTCTTGTGTCACAGGATTTGATTGACAGCAGCGGGAACCAATCACTCCCACTGCTATTAATCTGTCCAATGAGGAGATAGGCAGCGGCGGGAGCTGCTGCGCTCGGGCACATTGCTGGATCAGATGGGTTCAGCTTATGGAAAAGGGAGGGGGGGGGTCTGGAGGAGAGTGAAGCACAGAAGGTTTTTTCACCTAATGCACTGGATCCCAGTACCGTGAAAAAATGAAAAAAAAAAACACAAAAAATTAAGAAAAATGCACCGGAAACGCATCCAAAATGCAAAAAAAAAAAAAAAAGCACCGGAACGCATTAAAAAAGCATCAAAACACACATGCAGAAATGCATCTGGAGGATGTTTTTGTGATATGAACCAGTCCTAAGGTTGTTTTCTCTCCAGGTCATATGGATTTGTGTAATGAGAAATCCGCAGCGGCAAACTTCATATTTCTTACAGGAAAGGTTTCCTTTACACATGTAGGTCAGAAACCTGGGGAGATACCAAACCAACTCCAGTGGCTGCTGTCTTATTTTATATTTCCCTGTGATTACACTGTTGCGATGTGCTCAGCAGCATCACCATTTCCACCCAGATGTAGTGACACTAAAAGTGGGGAGATGGTATCTTGCTCCCCTGATTGGTTTTTCATAATGTACAATAAATAAATAATGAAGACGTAATTATGAGAAATGGATATCTTCATAATGGCCTCATGGCAGGGGATTGAAATGTGAACTAAATGTTACCGCTGGAATCTCAGAGGGATAAGAAAAGCAGACGGGTAGGTCAGTTCACTGGTGCCTACCCAGATTTGAAATATCACCAGGAAGTTGGCGTGAAAGCATATGTGAAGAGGCGGATAGTAACACTGAATTATATAACTGCAGACTCAGACAGTGAAGTGTCACGCTTCATTGTGTATGCAGAATAAACTAAATATAGACTTATGTATTTTTATAACTACACTGCATATACTGTGAGCTCAAACTTTTTAAATTGGAACTCCCATCAAACATCTACATACACAGATGAAATATATACAGTATGTAGGAGTTTCTTTGCCTGCCAAAGGAATTCTATTTCTGCCCATCCAAGTCTGAGATCTACAGAGCCCTACCACCGTAGGCATAACTAGAAGTTTCTAGGCCCCGATGCAAGAAACCATGAAGGGCCTCCCTGACCACCGGAGACCTTTCCTCCGGTCCCAGGGCCCTTTCCTCTGGTCCCGTTATCCTTCTCTCTGAGCCCAGGGCCCTTCCCTTCGAAAGGGGGGAAGAGGGTGTGTGCTGGGGGGGGGGGGTGCTCTGATAGGGGAGACCGAGGACTTGTGCTAGAAGGTGGGGTGGGGGGATTTCAAATCCGCCCCCCCCAGCACAGGTCCTCTCCAGTCCCAAAGCACCCTCGGACACATATCATCTTACCCCCTTCCAGGGGAAAGGGCCCTGGGCTCAGAGAGAAGCTGAAAATCATTGTAGTAGGCACCGCTACTATATTGAACTCCACTAGCTGCCGAGTCCCATGCTGAGCGGCTACCATGCTACATTGTGAACACAGGAGGTTGGCTGCTTGGTATGGGCGCCATTCAGGGAACGCTTTGCATTTTCTCAGTGAATACAAAGCTTTCTCAGATTGGAAGAGATGGGCTGGTGATGTCACACTCTCTACCTCATCTAATTAGAGAACACTTTGCATTCATTTAGAAAATGCAACATGTTCCGTGACTGGAACCCATGCCAAGTGGGCAACCTCCTTTGTTCAGAATGCAGCAGGGCATCCGCTAGGCATGGGCTACTAGAAATCTCTGGAGTTTTGGTGCCTAATACAGTGATTATCAGCTTTTAACAGGTATGGCACATACATACCTTCATTGGTCCAAGCTGGACCAACGTAATTATGGAAAAATTGCCATACCTAAACTTCAGCTTTAAAGCAGTACTAAAGCCTCATTTAAAAAAAAAAAAAAAAAGAGATCAGTATTGATTACATTAGCATAGCAAGGTTGCATACTACTTATAAAGTATTTTTCTCCATTATGTCCCTGCTCTTTCCTGTGTGGCATTTACCCCAACTCCCTGTTGGGTAGCCCACTCACATAAACTCAGTACCATCAATCAGAATGTATACATCAGGGCTACAAGCCCCAGCATGCATTACACCAACGCGCAAGCGTGCCCCATCTCAAATCTGTATTCCCTATGCAAGGATGATGCCTGTACCCACATGCCAAGTAGTCCTCCTTGGGGGCGCGCATGTAATGGGGGCTCTATACGACCCTTCGAGGAGAAGTAGCCATCCTAGAAATGGAAAGCAAAGCCAATGCCCAGGAGAACAACATAATCTGGATGAAGGGAGAACTATAATACAAGAAGAATCAGCATACTTTGTAAGTCTCTACATCTGCATTAGATATTTACAAAGAAATGAGGCTTTAAAGCAGAACTTTACCCTCCCCATCAACTCTATATCATTCTTCTGCCCCCCTCTTCCAACAGATAGGCCTCGTTTACACTTGCTTCAAAACCTGGCATTTTGAGCCGCATTTTGGAAGCACTTTGAATGCCAGTCAAAGCATCTATCACAAAATAAAATGGTTACCTTAGGCCTCTTTCACACGGGGCAGATCAGTCATGATCCGCCCCGTGAACACACGCTGGCTCAGCGGGGATCGCTCCGCCGATCCCCGCTGAGCAGGAAGATGACAGGTGCATCGCTGCACGCTGTGCAGCGACGGACCTGTCAGAGCGCCGCTCTCCCCTATGGGGGGATCGGATGATGACGGTCCGTAGTGTCCGTCGTCATCCGATCCGATCCGAAAACGGAGGGAAAAGTAGGTTTTTCCTCCGTTACACTTTTCGGATCGGAGCGGGGTCGGATGTCAGCGGACATGTCACCGCTGACATCCGACGCTCCATAGGGATGACTGTATGTCCGTTTTTCATCCGAAAACGGATGGATGAAAAACGGACATACGGATCATCCGTGTGAAAGAGGCCTTACAGTCCTGTACATACATAATTTGCGCTCCTTTGCTTCAGAAATTATACCCCATGGCACTTTCTTGGTTCTTCAATGCATCTCCAAAGCTCCCATAGATGTCTATCACACCACTTCCTAACTTCACCTGCAGTGGTAGAGGGTGCTTCAAAGTTAGCTTCTTTTTGTGTTGGAAAACATAGAAAACCAACACACACACACACAGGGCATTTGCCAAACTTCATGAAAGTTTAACAAAAAATCACAAAAGCGCCAAAAAACATGGCAAAAATGCATGTTAAAGCGGCAGGCGTTTTAATTTGTGCTACTAATCAATGCAAATGTAAACAAGCCCATATGGCTTTTTCTTTGCGGGGTATACCTTTTTTGGGGACCCCTCCCCGCAATTAAACAAGTAGGAATTATGGGTACAGTGCCTTTAGCCTCTTGGGATACCCATGTCACAAGTCCAAAGGGGCCACAGAGTATTTTGTGTCATTATGTTTGCAGGCTGTCTATGGTTTTGCAGACACCCCCCACCCCGCGATAATGCAGCGAATGTGCTACTGCACAATCCAGAAGAGACAGCCAGCAACCCCTTGTGGTGTCAGAAGAAGATGGCGGCGCGGGACCGGGTGTGCTGCAGCAAAGTACCAGATCAAATGGGGAACCCTAGGGGAACGTCGCTGGATAGCTGGGAGTGTGACTATGCTTTTTGTGGACGACGTGGCTATACAGGTAAGAGGGGAGGAAGAAGTGAAGTACCTCTTTAATTTTACGTTAACTTTTTTAAACCTACACTTATCATTAGATGAACAATACTTGGCAATCCTGCCATGAATGTCCTTGTGTAAACCTCCATTCCATTATAAAGTGGCTACACCCCATTCCTGTCCCCACTTTCTGCCCTGCGTTGACACCTTGTCACATGTGCTACTGGTGGAGTCTACAAGCAGCCATATTGATGTGTAGGCAGCAAAAGCGGGTTTTGGGACTTTAAATGGGGTGCATGATAACATGCACCTCCATCCCTAAATCAGAAAGGTTTTTTTTGGGACTTTGTCCTTGTGTAAGCATGTTCTTTTGTTGTCACGATCAGGAAGTTGTCTGACAAGCAGGGCTTTTTTTCAGCGGGAACACGGGGGAACGCAGTTCTGTCACCTCCAGCACTGACTGTATGCAGTGGCAAGGGGTAATGGGGTATTCTAAAGGGTTGAATTATGCCAGCTGCTGGGGGATCTATTGTTGCTGAGGGGGGGGGTCTTATGTTGCTAGTGGGTCAATTGTTGCTGGGGGATCTATTGTTGAGGGATGGGTGTATTGTTGATGTGGGGGGGGGTAGCTTATGTTGCTGGTGGTCAATTGTTGCTGGAAGAGATCTACTGTTGAGTAGGAGTCTAATGTTGCTGGCTGCTGGAGGGTCTGATAATGCTGGCTGGTGGGGCCTGTTGTTCCTGGGGTAGGTCTGTTGTTGTGAGGCGGTAATTGGTTGCAAGCAGTCTATTGTTGCTGGGGAGATCTATTATTGTTGGGGGTGTCCATTATTGGGGGGGGGATCTATTTTTGCTTTGGGAGGCTATTGTTGCCCACTGCGTGGGTTCCATTTTACTGTTTTTCTTATTATAATTACCAAATTCCACACAGATTACTTAGCACCACAAAATGATATTTGGTTCTGGTTTGGTTAAAAGAGGTGGTACTGGGAGGTGGGTAGGGGTTGGAAACAAAATATGACACCCAAAGGGTGAACAAACTAAAAGCCATTTGGTTTAAATCTACATTGTTAAACAAATACATCTTTTTTTTAACCTGCAAGCCGTGCAGGCAGTTTAGTATTGCACAGAAACCAGATAAATTCCAAGTTTCTGTGATATAAAACCTCTATGGTGTGGAAAGAGATCCATCTCCCCTGCTTGAAATGAATGAGTACAGCACTATCAGTACATAAAGGTGTCTCTTTACTTTGCCCATGGGCCCTGTGTGCTGCCAGCATGGGGACCCCAAACTTCCCACCGAACAATCCATTACCGCTTGATTTTGCAGCTCTCTCTGTACTACATACATCAATTTGCTGTAGTGGCGCATTCATTTAACTTTTTAGAACTAATCAATACATTAATTCCTGCTGCGTGTTGCTAAATTAAATTTTTCATCATTTCGCCTCCTTCATTCATCAGCATACAGTGTCAGTATAAATATATTACCATAGCTGGGAATTGTATGCTAAATTCATTTTTGCACACGGCAAGTCTTGAAATCCTTTATTTCGCAGCAGGTCTCGTATATCAAGGCGTCAGTGCGAGGAACTCGCTGTACTGCCTCCACCGCCACCAATCAGATTTAAACCTAGAAAATGACAGTTTGGAGCTTAAAAGTATTAAAGCATCAAAATGTTGTGATTTAAAGAGACCCTGTCATCAAAGAACAACTGATTTTATTGTTGAACCCTGGGTGCCCTTATGAGAGGGGATCTCAATGATCAACAGGGAGACTTAAAAAGTAACTCCACTTTCGTGGGGAAAATAAAATAGCAAATAAATAAAAAATAATAATATAGCGTATACAATTGCAACGTAAGTCATATTGTAATGTAATATTATTAAAAATTACTTTTCCTTTTCAATCTGCAGCGCTGTCATTTTCATTGTAAAATGCAATGCAATATGGCTACTTGGAGGTGTTCTGTACTCAGATGGTGTACAGAAGCCCCCCTCCCAGGTATGTCCTTTCCTGCTTGTGTGATTGGCTCACTGATTTTCCTAAAAGTCTTCACTAAGATACAAGTCAGAATTTAGGCATCCCCTGCAACAAAAATTTCATTTTTGGTGTGATACTCCCAATAGGAAATTTTGTCTAAAGGGATGCAGACACTGACATTTTTCTTATTAGAGCCATGCAGCTGCAGCAGCTGGTTGATAATTATGAAACCCCTCCCATTAGACTCACTCTAATGAGCACAGACAAACACACAGGGATTTCTTCAGAATAACAAACGGTAGAAATCTGCTACAAAGTATGTTAAAATCCTGCAAAGTACATAGATCACCCAGAGGGGGAAGTTTTTCTCTCAACAAAAGTGAAGTTACTCTTTAAAGCACAACTCTATTAAAAAAAAAAAAAAAAGAAACTACATTGCAGAGGTGCCTGTTGCACTGCAGGGGTTATTGCTCATTATATCTAGAACAGGCTGTATCATTTACCTTGTACCCTGCTTTGGCCAGCTCTGGCACTCTCCTCTTCATCTGAAGCTCCGATCCGTGGGCAGAGCTCTGACATCTTCACGTACAATGCAGGGACACTCATGCTGGCCATACACTATACGAAAAATCGGCCGAAATCCGGTCATTTAGACCGTTCGTTCGTTTTTCGGCCAGTTAATGGGCACAAAATCGATAATCTTTGAGATGTTTTTGACACGAAAAAATGAAGGACAAGTTTGGAAGTTTTCTGCTGAACGAACGAAAAATTGAAAGGTTAATGTATATGTAAAAAAAGGAACAAAAAATGCACTCATTTATGTCCACTGAACGATTTATCAGTCATTACATGATGGCACTGTCGTATGCGCTCGCGGCCGAATGTTCGTTTTTCGAAAATGGGTTCGGCCGATTTTTCGTATAGTGTATGGCCCGCATAACTCTGTATTGTACATTTTAGAGGCTGTAGTCACAGACTTAAAAGAGGAGCTGCAGGGAACGTAGATGGATCAAAAATGTACTGGTTCAGCAGAGACCGGCCTAATTTCGATCCATCTATGGCCATTCCCCCTCAAGAGAAGTCGATCTAATCATAGATTCCTTTAAGTAGCGCTGTTGGATAAATTTTCTTTGATCAGCACTTATCAGTGTATTCTGACAGCGTAGGTGTCTCCGCTGAGAGGATTTCTCTATACATCTTGTTTGGGTGAATGGGGAATCCATTTATTCATTTTTTTTGCTCAGCCTACTGGTTGATCGAAAAAAATTGGTTCACCTATGACCAGCTTTAGAATTTTTTTTAAATAATCCTCTGTCTCTAGACATAACGAATGTATCCCTCTTTTCAAGGAGAAAATATAGGAAATGGCCCTTCCCAAACAGGATACGGCGCTAAGCCTGTAGGTAAATAAGAGATCCAGAACCTTCGCTGAGTGGAGGAATGGGTTTGATAATACAGTTGGCAGTGCCTCCACCCAGGACAGGTGCTCTGTTAACAGTGGGGATTCCCTTCCTTGGAAATTACTAATCTAATCAAAGTAATTGAGAGCAAAGGAACTACAGATAATAGCATATGACGTTAATTATAAGTATATGAATGCACACCAGTATAGAAATAATAGCTTTATATAGGAAAAGATTAATAACAGTACATACAGTTGTGCTCAAAAGTTTGCATACCCTGGCAGAAATTGTGAAATTTTGGCATTAATATTGAAAATATGACTGATCATTCCAAAAAACTGTCTTTTATTTAAGGATAGCAATCACACAAAGCCATTTAATATCACATAGTTTTTTGGATCCTTTTTATATCATAATGATACCAGAAATCACCCAAATGGCCCTGATAAAAATTTTACATACCCTGGAATGTTTGACCTTGGTACAGACACAGAAGGTGGCACACACAGGTTAAAATGGCATTTAAAGGATAATTTCCCACATTTGTGGCTTTTTAAATCACAATTAGTGTCTGTGTATAAATAGTCAATGAGTTTGTTAGCTCTCACATGGATGCACTAAGCAGGCTAGACACTGAGCCATGGGAAGGTAGAAAAGAACAGTCAAAAAAGACCTGTGTAACAAGGTAATGAAACTTTACAAAGATGGAAAAGGATATAAAAAGATATCCAAAGCCTTGAATATGCAAGTCAGTACTGTTCAATCACTTAAAGCGGGGGTCCACCTATCTATCGTTTTTTTTTTTTTGGAGTTCATTCACAAACTTTTCTTCTCATGATTATCTACTCACATGTTCTGTGTAATAAGTCCGCCTGTGTCCGATTTAGTTGTAAAGAATAACTTATAAAATTCACTGAAGGCAGTTTCCATCTTCATTGTGGGCATTTGAAGCCCACAAGCATGTATTTCCTGGATGTGGTGAATGCTGGGAGCAGAGATGTTGTGATGACGCTGTTGCACAATGCATGCTGGGAAGCCTGAGACTAGCTCCCAGGGACTGTGGGAGGTCTGGGAGAGGCTAGAAACACGCCTACTCCTATGGGAGGAAAACCAGGAAGTGCTAAGAAGATTAGAAAAAAAAAGGTAATTACGGCGATTTAATTTTTTTTACACAGCATGTCAGCATCTAGGCAAGGAAGAGAATGCATAGAGATAATGTTCAAAATTTGGGTGGAACCCCGCTTTAAGAAGTGGAAAATTTGGGGATCTCTTGATATCAGGCCAAGCTCAGGTAGATCAAGAAAGATTTCAGCCACAACTGCCACAGGAACTTTTCAGGATACAAAGAAAAACCCACAGGTAACCTCAGGGGAAATACAGGCTGCTCTGGAAAAAGATGGATGCATGGTCAAGTTACCAGAAAGAAGCCTTTACTGTACAAGTTCCACAAAAAAGTCTGGTTACAATATGCCAAACAACACCTTGACATGCCTCATTGGCTTTGTGGCATTGGCGCAGTAAAAGCTTCCTTCTGGCAGTTCAACCATGCAGCTCTTTTTTGTTCAAGTATTGTTGAATTGTGCTCCTTAAAAACAACCACACCGTCTTTTTCCAGAGCAGCCTGTATTTCTCCTGTGGTTACCTGTGGGTTTTTCTTTGTATCCTGAGTAATTCTTCCGCCAGTTGTGGCTACAATCTTTCTTGGTCTACCTGACCTTGGCTTGGTATCAAAACAGCCCCATATTTCCACTTCCTAGTAAGTGATTAAACAGTAATGACTGGCATATTCAAGGCTTTGGATATCTTTTTATATCCTTTTCCATCTCTGTAAAGTTTCATTACCTTGTTACGCAGGTCTTTTTGACTGTTCTTTTCTACCTCCCCATGGCTCAGTGTCTAGCCTGCTTAGTGCATCCATGTGAGAGCTAACAAACTCATTGACTATTTTTACAAAGACACTAATTGTGATTTAAAAAGCCACAAATGTTGGAAATTAACCTTTAAGTGCCATTTTAACCTGTGTGTGCCACCTTCTGTGTCTGTACCAAGGCCAAACATTCCAGGGTATGTAAACTTTTTATCAGGGCCATTTCGGTGATTTCTGTTATCATTATGATTTAAAAAGGATCCAAAAAACTATGTAATAATAAATGGCTTCATGTGATTGCTATCCTTAAATAAAAAAGACAGTTTTTTGGCATGATCAGTCATATTTTCAATATTAATGCCAAAATTTCACAATTTCTGCCAGGGTATGCAAACTTTTGAGCATGACTGTACATCCAATGTACAAACAAGTATTATGAGAAAAGGGCCCGATAGAAGTCCAGGTGATATTGTGCACATATACCGGGTATCAATGGTTAATAATAGAGATACCTCCAGATGAAAAGTCCAGTTGCAGGGGCCCCGGAATATGCAGAAGCATCTGTCTTTGTTTCGGAAACCTGAAGACAAGATCAGCGGTCATGGAGGTTATCCTCCAACTGTTGTCCGACTATTTGTTTTTATACTCAATAAACATTTTTTCATTGCATCTACTTTGGGAGTGCGGCCACCCTTTTTTTGTTCTTCCATTTGCCTGCAGCAGTGACAGGGCGTGCACCTCATCTGATGCATGTTCATTTGCAGCCCAGCAGTCTTCAACTGGAGCAGTTTTTTCGTTTTGTTGTCTGACCAGCCTGGAATGGAGCCTCTCACTGGCAGGAACTGTGGTGTAGCCAAGTAACTCAGAGGCAGTTTATCTACTCTGCGTTTTAACCCATTCCTAGTAGGGTATATTAGTTCCTTCTGGTCCAGGATTTAATAGGATGGACAGGACACGTGTCTGAGGCTCTCTCTCTCTCTCTCTCTCTACTTCCTCCTTCTGGGGCTTCCAAGCCAGGTGCAGAAAGTGCATACATAATTTATTTACAGGAGTTTACAGGCATTTCCAAATTCAGACAGTAGAAGATAACAGATCCCTACACAAGTAACTAACCATTGCAGTACGGGAAGGGGGTGGGTGGATGTTTACTGTACGGGTGAATTTTTTTTTTGGAGTTGGAATGAGGCCAAATTCAGAAAATACATCTTCATACCTCCAAAGTCTAATTATAATTTTGACATTGAAGATAACCTTTTTTCAAGAACTTTTTCATCATATGCTCACTTTTGAATTGGCTGGATTTGTGACCTCAGGGTAGAAACTGATATATGCTTGGATATGCTTCTATATTCACAGCAAAGCACTCCGTAATATGTCAGTGCTATATATATAGGACATAGGACATAATAAAATTATAGGCAGCAAGAAAATGCATATAATAATATGAAATTTTGTCCTAATTCATTTATTTAACAGACAAACATGAGTAAAATTTCTATATCATTGCTTAGTGACCTCTAAAGCTAATTATGCTCTCACAAAAAATATTTAATTTTCTGAAGTCCGGATCATTACCATAATCCCTGACTCTTATTACTTCTCCGCTTCTATCACCAAAGACTGTATGATAATCACTCACACAGGAACTATCTTCTGTCCTGTCCTAAATTGGCCATAATGTCCTACAATTCTGTCTCTTGCCAGTATCTTTTCCCAGTTAACAATTCTTTTTCATTATTCTCAACTTTTACAACATTTAACTTCCAAACCCAAGTCACCTAGTGTGAAACTGAGATACGTCTACCCTTAAGGGGTACTTTGGCAGCTCCAGGGAACATTTCTGCTTGTTAAAGGAAAGACACATGGAGGATAAAGCTGCTGACCCTTCCTTCTGAAAGTTACTGGTGCTTTTGCTTCAGTACTTTAAATCGCTGACCCAGAACAATTATGCAGATAAGGATTTTAGATTTTTTTTCCCTGTCTTTCCGCATAGTTATTTCTAGGTCAGTGATGCAAAGTATTAAAGTCAATGGATTAGAGTAGCAGCCAAGCAACTGACATTTTTAGGCTATCAGCAATGGCTGTCACGTCTTTTTTTATTTGTTTAAGGTACTTATATAGTGCCATCAACTTACACAGCGCTTTACATATACATTATGCATTCACATCATTCCCTAACCTCAAGGAGCTTACAATCTAAGGTCCCTAGATCACATTCATACATACTAGGGACAAATTAGACAGGATCCAATTAACCTACCAGCATGTCTTTGGAGTGTGGGAGGAAACCGGAGTACCCGGAGGAAACCCACGCAGGCACAGGGAGAACATGCAAACTCTAGGCAGGTAGTGTTGTGGTTGGGATTCGAACCAGCGACCCTTCTTACTGCTAGGTGAAAGTGCTATTCACTACACCACTGTGCCGCCTACAGGTTTAGAGCCCCTGTCAGTTTTTTATTGCTGCAATAACTAGCTGTGTCTTCATAAATGGTTCTAAAGCAACAGCCTGTACTTTATTAAAAAAAAAAAAAAAATTGGCATGGCCTTCTTTAACTCTGAAAAGGATTTTAAGGGGGATTCTGCACCAATAAATGGTGTGCAGTCCCTCAATGTTCATGGATGCTACAGGGTAACCTTACTCAAAAAATGAGGAAAAAAGGATTAGGTCCCCCCAAAAGCCAGACCAGACCCTGATCCAAGTGAGCAGCCCATGAAAGGGAGAGACATGTGTACAGCCCCTCCCCTCCTGATCTATACGAGGTTACATGCCCTCAAAATGGAGGGGGGGTACAGTGTCAGGGGAGACCCCTGGGGCTTCTTTCCCACAACCCTGGCTAGGTGGTTGGGGTGATGTACAGGTGGGAGGCTTATCAGAATCTAGTAGCTCCTTTAACCCCAGATACTGACCCCCGATTTGAACGAGTGAGGAGTACATAGTACCGCTACTCATTCACCAAAAAAAAGTAAACAGAAAATAAACACACTGAGACTCTTTGAAGTTCTTTAAAATGTTACTAAACCCAGGACCCTGCATTCACTATATCTGGTCTCCCACAGTACACAGAACATGGGAATGCAGTAGTTAGTAGTAGTAAATATAAACTGCTAAATACCTTTTACCATCAGCAGTATATACAGTATTTCACAAAAGTGAGTGGCTTTGGCAACACTTTAATAAAAAAAAAAGTCCCGCAGTGTAATTCCATTGTTAATCACATTGTTCACCGAGATCCATGTCATCCATGATGAGCAACATCCGCCAAAAGAAAGAAAATCCTGGTGACATGATTCTCTCCCATTACTTGCTGCACCAAATTACATCTCCTGGGAACCTCCCACTTACAGTAAACAAAGGGGCGGGGCCCCCCAGATTATGTCATTGATTTAATATCAATATGACCAGAATACGCCTCAAACTTATAAGTACATTCGGCTCATCCCTAGTCCAAACTTGATTTAGAATATTGTGATTATGTGTAAGCCTATGTAAGATGTACACTACTGTGCAAAGTTTTAGGCAGGTGTGAACATTTTTTTGTAAATTAAGAACGCTTTCAGAAATAGAAGTGTTCAAAAGAATGCACATGGGGTGTGCTGGAGGTGCCTGGGCATACCCTAATCACCCTCATTGCGACCCTGCCAATGCCTGCATTGTACTGCTCTCTAGCCCTTCGGTAAACACACTGACTCATTGGTCCAGAGCACCTGACCCCAGTTCCTATGTTTTTGTGCATAGTTGAGTTCCTAAGCCTTGTTTCCATATTGTAGGTATGGCTTTTTGGCCACAATTCTTCCATGAAATCCACTTCCGGACAGATTTCCCTGGATAATAGATGGGTGTACCTGGGTCCCACTGGTTTCTGCCCCTTCTGTGCTGATGGCACTGCTGGACAACTTTTGATGTTGAAGGGAAGTAAGCATGATGTGTCCTTCATCGTCTGCATCAAGGGGCCGACCACTGCATCTACGGTTCTCAACATTGCTTGTTTCTGTGTGCTTCTTCAAAAGAGCTTGAACAGCACATCTTAAAAACCCAGTTTGAAATCTTTGCCAGGGAAAGACTTTGCTGACGCAGTATAACTACCTTTTGTCTATGCTCAGTCTTGACATGGTGTGTGACCTGTGACATGAAACTGTCTTCCACAACCTCCCCTTAGTAGCAGAGCTTGGCTGTTCCTCACCCAGGTTTAAGCCTCCTATACAAACGTTTCTGTTTCAGTTAATGACTATTTCAACCTACATATGAACTGGATGATCACTGGAACCTGCTTGATATAATTGGTTTATCACATACCTGACTCTAATCCTACAAAATCCCTGACTTTGTGCAAATGTAAGGTTTGATGCTGGTTTGAAGCCAAAGGCTAGTCACACCAAATTTTGATTTTATTTCGATTTTTCCTCTGTTCGCTCACTTTGCACTTTGTATATTGATAAAAATAAACAATTACGAATTTTTGAAAGCATTCTTGCTTTACAGCATTTTAGCACACCTGCCGAAAACGTTTGCGTAGTACTGTTAGTTGTAAGTAAGCTTATGTAAGATATATATTCATATTGTTATTGGGAAATGAAATATGTGCCAATAATTACCTGGAGAAAAGCCAACTCTTTGCCTCTGCCTTTTATAGGCATATGCCTTCCGTGCCTATTGGTAGATTTGACCTTGCTTTTCACCAAAGAATTTCACAATGCCCATTCTTTATCTGGGTCTATTAGATCAAAACAGATCATGGCGGCACATGATTATAGGAAGATTTGTGCCATCAAAAAGGTGAAATGTTTTGGCACTGGCAGTCCAAGTATGTTCTGAACATGCACTTGGTGCAATAAAAGGATACTTACCTTAGCCTTACCCCTTCCTCTCAGCACTGTATGGTTGCATACTTACCTGTTCTGTGTCAAGAGCTTCTGTCCTGAGGGTGTAACAGAGCTTAGCCAAAAGGTCCCAGAAGTGGAAATTATGGATGAAGAAGAGTTTCCAGTGCTTGCAGTAAAGTATATCTAAAGCCACTTTTTTAGTATTTTTTGGGGTAGATTAGGGAAAGGTGAAACAACTGTCAAAATTCATTTTAGCCATCTGTGTTCCTCTGGGGGGAATTTTCCTTAATTTTACACCCTGTAGATGTAACAAGAAGTGAGAAAAAAAACGCTATAAAATGAGTTAAATTTCATTTAGTCAGTTGTCACCAGAATTAGTACTGGAAGAGTTTTTCTTTGATTTTTGGGGGGTTTTTTTGTGTCACCTTCAAATTTAGTTTTTTTTTCACTTTCTGTTGTAGCAACAGTGGTCACTAGGACAAATAGAAAAGGTGTTTCTCTAATGGAGAAACATAAAGCAAATAAAACCTGACAAGTGTTCTAACCCCTCAACCATCTAAAAACTAAAATAATGCGTTCTTGCTTTAGATATACACTATATTGTCAAAAGTATTAGGACACAACTTCAACTCTTCTGGGAAGGCTGTCCACGAGGTGTAGGAGTGTGTCTATGGATGTTTGACCATTTTCCAGAAGCGCAATTGTGAGGTCACTCACTGATGTTTAACAAGAAGGCCTGGCTCGCAGTTTTCGCTCTAATTCTTTCCAAAGGTGTTTTGTCGGGTTGAAGTCAGGACTCTGTGCAGGCTAGTCAAGTTCCTCCACCCCAAACTCACTCATCCATGTCTTCATGGACCTTGCTTTGTGCACTGGTGCGCAGTCATGTTGGAACAGGAAGAGGCCATTCCCAAACATTTGGGGCATAAAATTGTCCAAAATTGACACCTTAAGAGTTCCCTTCACTGGAACTAAGGGGCCAAGCCCAATCCCTGAAAAACAACCACACACCATAATCCCCCTCCACCAAATGATTTGTACCAGTGCACAAAGCAAGGTCCTTAAAAACATGGGTGAGTGAGTTTGGGCTGGAGGAACTTGACCTCAACCCGATAGAACACCTTTGGGATTAATTAGTGCGGAGATTGCGAGCCAGGCCTTCTCATCCATGTGACGGTACTGTCCAACACTCCGCTTGAATGCTTCC
Organism: Aquarana catesbeiana; assembly: GCF_042186555.1. NCBI lineage: Eukaryota > Metazoa > Chordata > Amphibia > Anura > Ranidae > Aquarana > Aquarana catesbeiana. The sequence continues at coordinate 67,311,788 of NC_133332.1, forward strand.
GTCAGTATGCATCTTCCTCTAGTCTGAACATAGATATCAGATATTATAGCCACTTATTGCAACCAAGAACTAGGCAGGGCTAGTTTAGCTACAAAACTGGACCTTTTATTGAACAAACTCACACAGAGTATATACCCCACAGGAGGAGATCTCCCTCCTGATCATATTACCCTAACAATACAAACTGTAACCAGAAACATAATTAACATGAGCTAATTAACTAGTCACTTAAACCAGCCTAGGTGACTCAATTCCCACCTAGACAATGGTGTGATTTATCAGATATCCCCACTTCAGGTCAGACTTTCCAGCACCAAGCTCACAAAGTACACTACACATTATTATAAGTATAAACACAGGATACCTTCAGACAATAGCAGGAGACCCCAGTAGCAGACTGTCTGGCTCCTACATTGAAGAATATGGAACAGAGGTGAATGTGACCAGCTCTTTCAATGAACATGTATAGTTCAGAATCAAACAAACCAAGAATAGTCTGCACGTATTTCTTGAGGGATATTGTTGATAAATAATACTGTCCCATTTGAAGTAATCCAAACCACATTCTTAGCATCCATTAAGTAGTTGTCCATTATTTGCTCGATCACCCTGTGCATCCAATAGACACAGGTTGACTTACATATAGGAGGGGCATGGGGAGCTCAGATCGAGGTTTCTCAACCTCTCTAAGGTAAGCTGGGTTTAACGGACCCCCCACCCTAAGTGACTCCTGTCACAGTCCACATCAGTGCCTGACCTCACAAATGCGCTTCTGGAAGAATGGTCAAACATTCCCATAGACACACTCCTAAACCTTGTGGACAGCCTTCCCAAAAAAGTTGAAGCTGTTATAGCGGGTGGGCCAACTCAATATTGAACCCTACGGACCAAGACTGGGATGCTATTAAAGTTCATGGGCGTGTAAAGGCAGGTGTCCCAATACTTTTGACAATATAGTATACTTTACCTGTGTGCTACCAAAGTTCTTCTGGTGGAGAGACCAGCCAGGAGAAACATTTTACATGGTAGATGTGGCCCATATGTCAGCACAGCACAAAGCTGCACCCAACATAAAAGCTGACTTTCCATGCCGCTGTTAGGGTGAGTGGGGGTCATTGGGAAGAGTCAGAACCATGCACCAAGCACCCCTTTTGAAATTCTATGTGAATCTGGCCTCATACTCTTAGCCTTTGTCTCTCCATTCCGTCCCCTTTCAGTCTGCAGTTTTATGATTATACCTCCCCCCTTCCTCTTAACCCATTACATTTAATATCTCCATCTACTTCTCAGTCACGAGTATCTTGGGATTCCACAAAGCCTCATTAGCAGGGACTGTGGTAGAGGACGGCACAGTGGACAAAGCTTGCCTATAGTCTAGGACAACTCGAATGTTGATAATGTCATAATAGCAGCCTGGTCACGCAAGGCTCGTCTCCCTACACAATGTAAGAACGGCACCAGGAAATGACCATAACATCTTAGTAGATGTCTTCAGCTTTCTGCTAGTCTCCTGGCTGTATTTCCAACACACACTGTTAAATGTTCCTAAAAAATTACACGGATATACGGATCATCTTATTATGAGGATCATCAGAGTTTAAGCAGCATTTATTGAAGCGGTGGCTTAATAGAGATGATCCATAAATTTTGCATGAACATCCGTTAGCTAAAAATAAAAGGCAGCTGTATGTGTCACTATCTAATAAAACCCAACTGCTCTACAGTTTGCTGAATACACAAGGATGTCAGGAATCTCCAAGATGCCGGTTTGTTATATGTTATTCTGTGTCATTCTGATTGCCCACAGACTATTGAATACCTCATCCTTAGAGATCCAGGAGTCATAAATCTATTTTGCTATGGTAAATTGCCTGGGTTTATTCCTGCCCCCTGGTGACAAAAAGGCAGTATGAACTTTGTAGGGTGAGGACAAGATTGGGGCTCTGTTCACAACAATGCATGTCCATAAATACACACACGCCTTTACACGCACATGGACTTTAATGACACCCAAATCTTAGTCTGTAGGGTTCAATATTGAGTTGGCCCACCCTTTGCAGCTATAACAGCTTCAAGTCTTCTGGGAAGGCTGTCCACAAGGTGTAGGAGTGTGTCTATGGGAATGTGTGACCATTCTTCCAGAAGTGCATTTGTGAAGTCAGGCACTGATGTTGGATGAGAAGGCCTGGCACGTAGTCTCTGCTGTAATTCAACCCAAAGGTGTTCTTTCGGGTTGAGGTCAGGACTCTGTGAAGGCCAGTCAGGTTCCTCCACTCCAAACTCGCTCATCCATGTCTTTATGGACCTTGCTTTGTGCACTGGTGCGCAGTCATGTTGGAACAAACTGTTCCCACAAAGTTGGGAGCCTGAAATTGTCCAAAATATCTAGGTATGCTGACGCCTTAGCAGTTCCCTTCACCAAATGATTTATACCAGTGCACAAAACAAGGTCCATAAAGACATGGATGAGCGGGTTTGGGGTAGACGAACTTGACTGGCCTGCAGTCCTGACCTCAACCCGATAGAACACCTTTGGGATGAATTAGAGCAGAGACTGCGAGCCAGGCCTTCTCGTCCACATCAGCGCATGACCTCACAAATGCGCTTCTGGATGAATAGGCAAACATTCCCATAGACACACTCCTAAACCTTGTGGACAGCCTTCCCAGAAGAGTTGAAGCTGTTATAGCTGCAAACTCAATATTGAACCCTATGGACTAAGACTGGGATGCCATTGGAGGTCATGTGCGTGTAAAGGCAGGCATCCCAATTATGACTAAATAAAGTTTTTTGTGAAACGCGTCAACCTTGCTGGTTGCTGTCTGTATCGTGATTATGTTTTGATACCTTCTATGGATTTTATAGAATAAAGTATTTCATCCTCTGCCATCTGGGGGGTGGTCGCCTTCATCATCTATATTGGATTCCTCCATCTACCTCGAAGGTGTGGATGGGGGAATCGGCATAATTTTATTTAGTTCAACTCGCTGGTTGAATGAAAAACAAAAAGTATAATGTATGGCCTGCTTAAGAGGTAAGAGGGTCGAGTTCACTGAGAAAAAACTGGGTCACTTAGGCTAGACTGGAGCAGAGTTTTTGTTCACTGATTATGCACTGATGAGTTGTTTATATAAGCTGAATAATTCATATTTGGCAGCAGATTCTGTGAACACTGATAATGGGAAATGTTCAGCTGAACTCCAGGCACCAAGCATTTGACAGTTGTACATACTATATGTTGTACGGCTTTTACCTCTTTAGTATAACCTTTTTTTTCTTTTCTAGGCTTTAGTACGATGTACAATCCACTTGGTCTTTGAGGCTTTTCTCCTGATTTCTCCAGATATCCCCTGCTGTACTGCTTGAGACTTGTTGCCATCATTGGTGTGGTGACCTTTCCTTTGTTGTATGCTTGCTGCGGCTGAGAGTGCGGCATCTTGCTGGAAAAGCCCTCATAGGGTGTGTTTGTGGAATAAATGAGATGATTGGCAAGCCTTCTCCCCTTAACAGGCAATGCAGTCTCCTTCCTAATGCCCACCCTCTCATCCTTAAATTGGTTGTAAACCATGACATATGAACAAAGCATATCCCTCTATGTAGTGTGTACTTGTCTCAATTAAGAGCACTAAGTGCAATTTCTGTCTGCTGCTTCGTTCCTCTGCTATCAGTATGACTCACTTCTGACAGTTTTCCTGACACCAAGAGAAAAAAAGGTGACAGAGGAGGGAGCTCCAGCACACAGTCTGTGATTGACAGCCTCAGCTCTGTTCCTGTGTGCTGTGTAAGGAGGGGTGTGTCCCTTCCCCCCAATTAGCTCTTGCTGAGCTTTGCAGAGTGTAATTTCACCTCCCCGTCCCCTTTGGATGTGGTATGACCCCTTCCCAAGCCCTAAGGTAGACTATAGTAAAACAGACTAAAGTAGTCATGTGATTGGCACTTGAAAACACCAAAAAAGTGTGTCATCAAGAATAAAATGTTTATTGGGGAGTGTCTGAACTGTGCTACTGCTACATAGCAGCTTTAAAGCTGAACTCCAAGTATGGTCCAAATTGCATACTTCCATTGGTCCAGGCAGAATCAATGTAAGTATGTGTCTGTCATACCTGAGGGACGTGTGTGGAAGATGACCATCCTTGTAGCAGTCAGTGCTACTACAGTGACCTCTGCAGTCTTCCAGGTCCTGTGAGAGTGGCTGCCCCACTGCCCACTGACTTCATGGGGTTGCTTGCTTGGCACAGGCGCCATTTACGTAACCCTTTGTATTTTTTTTCAATGAATACAAGGCAATACCTGATTGGCTGAGGTGGAGAGGAGAGATGGTGACCAATATATATATATATATTAGTACATTCATATTAGTCCCTGCCCTCAAGGAGCTTACAATCTAAGGTTCCTAACTCCTAATCCTAACCTGACATTCTAAGGTTCAATCCAAGGTTCCTAATATGGTTCCTAGGGTTCCTAATTCATACGTACACATACTAGGGCCAATTGACCTGCTGACATGTCTTTTTCCTCCATTGGATTTTGTCAAGGCTGGGAATGAGCCTGGTTGGGTGTGTGTGAACTAACCCAAAGTAGGTGTTATATTCTAATTTTTTTACATATGTATGACTACTACAGCAAGAAGCTCATAAACAGTGAGGGGAATTCAATAAAACTGCTGTACCACTTTTCTGAGGTTAATGTATTGCACCAATTTCATAAAGCATCAGCAACCCTTTTGGTTCTGATTCTCATGCTCCAAGTTCAGGTAGTGTTAAAATGCGCCAATTTAAAAAAAAAATACCGGCAGTTTGTTTCTAAAATTTGAGCTATTTAGGACCAGCTCTCTTTTGGCGTACAGAGAAGACGTCCTTTTGATGACGAAGCACATTGGACGGAGCCTCCCATTGACATCATTGCATACTGGAAGTGCACGCTGCTTGCTGGCTGGGTGATTTTATTTTTAATGCGCATATTTTTATATCTGTAAGTGCACTTTTAAGTGAATAAATGTACTGGGTGATTATCTACACTTTGAGGAGCATTTATATGTTTATTATTACATGAACCTGAGCCACTAGGAAATGTAATCAGCTTGCTTGGGGAGCAGTCCAAATGGATATCTTGGGGCAAGTGCAGAAAGAGACCATTGATGTCTGTGTATACTGGTTGAGTCTGTATTGACCACTCTGAACTAGGGGGTCATTTTGGTCTGGTAAGTCGCCATCTTGACATCACTTTTGTGATAGTGGACACTGCTGACACTTGTACTTTCTTGGAAGGAGGAAAAAGTGTATTCACTTTACACATTTAAAGGGGATTATCTTGGGTTTTGGCTAATTTCTTTTGGACTTTGGATGGACCCTACTTGTTTATCAATCTTTACCTATTGCACTATAACTATATACGATTATGTATGTCTATAATAATTTTAGTCGCTTATTTTTGATTTTTGTTTAGTGCAACACAGGTAATTTGCATACAGAGAGAGACCCCAGCGCAGACAGATTTTGCAAAAAAGTTTCCAGCGTGCATTCTAAAAGTGGCGCAGCATGCACCACATTCATGTTCAAGTTATAAACAGGTACATTCATATGGCAAATTCTGCACCACTTGAGAAGTTTTTTGCTAATCTGTCTGCACTGGTCTTCATGAATTCTGGGAGTATGTGTTTTTTTACAGGAAAGGTTTGCTTTTCTGGGGTTATATTATTTCAGCAGTTTATATGTGATCTGTACTTAGCAGAGTTCTCTGTTAAGAGAAGCACTGTGTGTCAGATCGCCCACCTCACATCACCCGCCTGGTGCCAGTCTTCATTGAAGCAATTCTGTAGATGTAAAGTGAAACTGGGTCTGGTCAGCCTGACAGACGAGACAACTCGGGTGCTTACATTTCATTACACAGATGTCTCAGCTCAGCAATGTGGCGTGCATGGTGCGTGCTGTACACAGATGACTGAGGATGTGTCCAGTCCATGTCTGTGCTCCATATCACCCTCTTAGACATGGATGAACAATGGGGAACATCACATGATGGCAACAGTAAAATTAAAAACTCTAATAATACAGTGCACCCGGAAAGTATTCACAGCGCTTCACTTATTCAACACTTTGTTATATTACAGCATTATTCCAAAATGGATTAAATTCATTATTTTCCTCAAAATTCTGCAAACTATACCCCATAATGACAACATTCTATGCATTAAGAGAAAAAAAAACCTTCTGTGTGTAGCAGCACCCCCCTAATTACCTACCTGAGCCCCTTCTCTCTCCAACGAGGGGGGTGAGGGAGAGAGAGAGAGAGAGAGAGGGGGGGTCAGGGAGAGAGAGAGAGAGGGGAAGGTCAGGGAGAGAGAGAGGTCAGGGAGAGAGGGGGTCAGTGAGAGAGAGAGAGGGGTCAGGGAGAGAGAGAGGGGGGTCAGGGAGAGAGAGAGAGGGGGGGTCAGGGAGAGAGAGAGAGGGGGGTCAGGGAGAGAGAGAGAGAGAGAGAGAGAGAGAGAGAGGGGGGTCAGGGACAGAGAGGGGGGGTCAGGGAGAGAGAGAGAGGGGTGTCAGGGAGAGAGAGAGAGAGGGGGGGGTCAGAGAGAGAGGGGGGGTCAGGGAGAGAGAGAGAGGGGTCAGGGAGAGAGAGAGAGTGAGAGGGGGGTCAGGGAGAGAGAGAGGGGGGTCAGGGAGAGAGAGAGAGAGAGAGAGGGGGGGTCAGGGAGAGAGAGAGAGGGGGGTCAGGAAGAGAGAGAGGGAGGGGGGGTCAGGGAGAGAGAGAGGGAGGGGGGGGTCAGGGAGAGAGAGAGAGGGGGGGTCAGGGAGAGAGAGTGAGGGGGGTCAGGGAGAGAGAGAGGGAGAGAGAGAGAGGGGGGTCTCATGTAGCTGTTCAGGGCAGGCTGCAGGCATGCTGGGGGTGGATTGGACAGAACACACAGGAGGGGCGGGACTCATGTTGCTGTTCAGGGCAGGCTGCAGGCATGCTGGGGGTGGATTGGACGGAGCGGTGTGGGGAATGGATCGTCTCCACCTAGGACAGTTGAACTTCCGAGCCGTCATTTGCACACAATGACACACAGAGAGTAGAGGAGTGGCCATCGGAGGAGGGAGGGGGAGGAGACAAGCAGGTGGATGGGTTTTCCGGGGCACCGGGGAACTCATTTCTGTACGGTGCACCACTCACTTCCTTCTCCTGCTGGCTTATCACTTTTGTCAGATGCTTCCCCACCTCCTCCCTCACAGGGGCCATGGCTGCGCCCTAGGTGGCAGTGTGCCCTAGACGAGTGCCTAGAGGCAGCGCCGGCCCTGCTTAGAGCAGCCTTTTCATTTCAGCAGGCTGCCCTGTACGAAAACATTGCACAAAGGAAACGAATGACCCTTTATACAAATCATACTACACCAAAGTGCATTGTGCTTTGTTATGCATTTTGGCATGCTTGAAAAGCGTGCACGCTAGCAAAGTGAGTGGGGGGCTACGCGTTTTTGTGCATGGCAATTGAATCAGATTGCAAAACGCAACATCTGATTGTTCGGTCATCCAATGCTCCGGGATTCGAACTACAGCTTTGTGCCGTTCTAACCCAGTTGTGATAGCTCAGAACAAACACCAGGCAGGCTGTATGTAAGTTCAACCAGGAATCTCACTTTTATTGGATGCACACAACACACTTTTATACATAGCAGTTTGAACACCCCGCCCCCAACAACCACTTTCCTATTGGTCAATTGGAAAGTAAACTCTAGTCCTCACTCAGGTCCTCTTGGCCATGCAAATGAGGACTTGAAACAGGGTCAGCAGGGATTGGTCCGATAGCTTGAATAGGAGGACTGATATGTATGACACAGAGAAGCCTCAGGGGGTAATTAAAGTACATAAACAAACGGTCAAACACAGAACAATGCATTCCTTACAGAGCCGTCTGGAGGGGGTTAGCCTTAAGACAGGGCGGGAGACCCCCCACTGTGTAATAGAATCAGAGGAGAAATACTTCAGTATTCCAAGCTTCATGACAGTGTGATTTTGCGCACGCTCCTGCAAAACCCAAATGTAACTTAGCCTCAATGCCACCTTAAGTTATCCAATAAAGGGTATCACTTCAACTTCAAACAATCTGCATTATTCGATGGCTTACACAGTCGAACGATCTGCTACCGCAAGAGATGCTTCACTAACACACAGCTTGCAGCATTTTTAGAAACAATCCAGCGGCACGCTCATCTCACAGCCTGTTGGCGAATATAGTGTGTTACTATTTGCTACAAAACTAGGGCAATGTAAGTGGGGCACTATAAGCACCCATTTGACTTTGCCACTTGCCGCATGAGGCATTCCCGTGGTCGTGCACAGCTGTTGTACTGAAGGAGCTCCTGATGGAGTGCTGAGCTGTTTTTTTGCTGCACAGAATATAAAATCACCTGGGCTAGTGTATTAGAATTCTGAGAACACGACAAGTTACAGTGTATCCAAACAATAGAACATAAAATAACAATTTAATATATGGTAGCTTACCAATCATTAGACGTGGTGGCTGCATTTTTTATTTTATGCTTTTTTCCTTTACAGTATCTTTACCTGGTAATCCGGCCTGTAAGTCTGTTGTTTTTCAACTTTCTGTAACAGATCAAGCTGTCCAGACAAAGTAGCAAATAGAGAGCTGAGACAAACCATTTACCACTGACACGGGTGCTTACATTGGTCAACTTTTATTTATTTATATATAACTTTTATTTCAAAAGAAAAACAGTTTCTGTCTCTGCTTAAAAACTTTTAGCTGTGGATTGGCTTTCATTTTTTAGTCACTTATGTAAAAAGTTCATCTAAATCTACTAGTCCATCTAACACACGAAACTCTCTGCAGGGTGACATTGCTGCTTTCCAAGCATGGCTATGATGTTCCCCATAGATACAGTGGAGGAGTGAGTGTAGCCCCCACCCCCGCCCGTGACAGTACGTTACTGGCTGAATCAAGGGAAAAAACCCTTAAAAGGGACAGTGAAAGCAGCCACCACATTTAACCGCTTCAACCCCAGAAGATTTGGCTGCTGAATGACCAGAGCATTTTTTGCGATTCGGCACTGCTTCGCTTTAACTGACAATTGCGCGGTCGTGCGACGTTGCACCCAAACAAAATTGACGTCCTTTTTTCCCCACAAATAGAGTTTTCTTTTGGTGGTATTTGATCACCTCTGTGGTTTTTATTTTTTGCGCTATAAACAAAAAAAAGAGCGACAATTTTGAAAAAAACACAATATTTTGTAAGGTAACGTAGTTTCGCCCAGCCATGCCATTCTGTCACAGTGTGGCGGCTGGTTGGCAAGTGGCTAAGGACTTATAA